>NC_056733.1:1338677136-1338742136 GCF_019279795.1 Protopterus annectens
GTGTGTAAAGTGGACTTAGCAATTCAACTATGTTACTCTCACTGGTAATATCCTGCCTGTGATGTGAGTAGCAGTGCTTTGCTCACTCCTGGCCAGCGTGATATGGCATACGCTGACAGCACTCTATGATACTATAGTTGCTGTTGATTCACTTCTCTTCCCTTGTCTATGCTTTATAGTTACAACGTTCATTCATCATATGTGTATGTATATATATATATATATATATATATATATATATATATATATATATATATATATGTGTGTGTGCGTGTGTGTGTGTGTGTGTGTGTGTATATATGTATATATATATATATATATATATATATATATATATATATATATATATATATATATATATTACATCTGTACATACTCATATACATTTCCTATGCTGGGCGCTGCTAACATCTGCGCAAGCACACTCGCATATGCTTACCGTTTGTTATATGTTTACTGCCACTTAATTGTGCTTGCTTGTGCCTTATTCATTATGACATTACCACTTTGATTGAATTGATCAGGTTAAAAATCCCATGCGATACTCAAGTTCACTTTTACATGTTATTATATCAGTTTTACAGCAGGACGACATTCATTCCACATGGAAAATGAAATGTGCTATAGCTGCACTTGAACTTTGAATGCCTGTTCGTTAGGCAGATGCTCTAACCACTACACTATTGGTATGCTGCTTCATTTATATGTATACCCATGGTTCATAGTTATCCATATGCACGCCTCAACATGTCACTAACACAGCAGACATCCATTCTCCATTTAGGAAAACTGCACCACTACATATGCACCATTCCCTACTGCTCTGGACCCATCCCGCATGTTGACTCACTCCAAGTATATTCCGACTTCCCAAGCCTATAGTACTGGCACATTCGTTCATATGATGGTCAGGGTGTTCATATAGTCATTTGGTTTTAGGCTTGTCTGACTGGGGACTGGGACTGCCCTGTACCCATTTGAAAGTCAGACTTACCACATGGACAGAGTTAGTTCCACTGTTAGCGTCCTACTGTGGTTAGAGATGCAGGGGGTGTGCTCATCTCTGGCCAGTGTGATATGTCAAGCACTAGATAATATGGGTGTTCCGCTGCTGTTTTCCTTCACATTTATTATGAATGATTTCTTGTGCCCATGTTCTTTCTGAAGATATATGTATATATATATATATATATGTGTGTGTGTTTGTGTGTGTGTGTGTGTACGTATGCATGCATATACCTCTACATGATTAATTATTTTGATCATGCTGTTGAATGACTGTGCTGTCTGCTATGTTTGTGATAACATCAGAGTTAAGTATAACTGCCATGGCTTAGTGGTAAATCACATTGATTGTGATGTGTAGGGAGTCCTGGCGTCGAGCCTGGCCGAGGCGGTTTATTGTGTTGCTGGGCAGAACAAGGGCCGTTGGACAAAGGGTGAGTACAACACTTTTCAGCAGCAGTTTTCCGTTTAACCACCGTTTCCCATCACGCAAACACCTTCTGCATTCTTACTGTGAAACTTCACCCCAGTTCACGTTTCTATGGTTTTATATCATTATACAGCATAAAATTAGCAAGATATGCTCGTATATGGATTACGCGTCATAAATGATATGTGCTGCAGTTGAACCAGCAACATCTGCTCAATAGGCAGATGCTCTAACCACTACACTATTGCTGTTCTGCTTCATTTGCATGTATACCCATGGTTCATAGTTACCAGAACAAACACAGCAAAACTTCACTAACACAGCAGTCATCCATTCTCTGGTCAGAAATAAACCACACCACTACACATGTGCCACTCCCTACTGCTCTAGACACATGCCGTATGTTGGCTCACTCCAAGTATATTCAGATGTCGCAAGCTTATAGTCCTGGGACATACGTTTTTATAATGGTCAGGGTATTCAATTAGTTTTCTGGTTTTTGGCTCAGCCGAATGGTGACTGGGATTACCCTGTACTTGTTTGAAAGTCAGACTTAGCACGTGGACAAAGTTAGTTCCACTGTTAGCATCCTACCTGTATTTGGAGATGCAGGAGGTTTGCTCCCTCTGGGCAGCTTGATATGACAGCACTAAATACTATGGACATTCTGCTGCTGTTTCCCTTCACGTTCGTTATGACTGCTTTATTGTGACCATGTTCTCTCTCTCTCTATATATATATATATATATATATATATATATACACAGATATATATACAGATATATATATATATATATATATATATTTATATATATGTGTGTGTGTGTGTATATCTATCTGTCTGTATATTCACAAGCATATACACCTACATGCTTATTTCCATTTCCCATACTGTTGAATGACCGCCACGCATACCCACTTACGTCTGCTTTAAAGCACCTTAATCACCCTATATCCGACTGCCATTATTCTGGGCATCATATAAAATTTGCAGCCCTTGCATGGCTTGGACCCAGGAACAGGAACACCATAGTCACTGGTTTTACCACTAAACCATCTGTGATACATTCTGTATGGATGGTAATTAGGATATATGACTTTACTACAGGCATTCCACAGTACTGGCAACAAATGTGACAGTCAGTTGGTGTACGTATTACTGTTCATATGTTTCTGAGACACATATGTATACATTTGCAAGTATACATATTTATGAATAGGACACATACTTGACAACTACTTATATGCATGCATGTGTGATGTGCAGCTATGCAAATATAAGTATGTACATTTATAGATATATGACTACATATCTGGAGTTATACATGGCCATGTATATGAACAACTGCATACGGGAGGTACCTGTACCATTTGTATACATGGGTTGTGTGCACCATTACGACGAGGAACCTGGACGGGGTATACAACTTGTGGACATGTACTATTTGGAAGATGGCTATGGGGAAGCTTTATGGGAACATGTGAAAGGTATATATTCTCAATAATGCATGTGGGGAGATGTGCATCACGGTCAGGTGTTTAATTCTGGGTTGTAGGTTCTGCAGGATTGGGTAGAGGCTGAGCAGGGTTGTGGACAAGTACTGCTAATCTGACTTGTGCCCGGATGTCAACGGGGTGGACATTGTGTTATGCCACCAAGTCTAATCTTGACAACAGACACTTATCCCACGAGGGATGTCCAAAAATTGTGGACAACGAACCCCATTCTTCTGGCTATTCAAAAATGTGGTAGGGTTATGCATGCATGGGATACCTAGTTTAGAAGCCTGAGACTGTCTAGGGTGAGACTGCATACTCGATGTGGGTAGGGGTCACTATGTGCAGATATGGCTGCGCCAAGATAGCAGCCTGAGTATGGGTGGTTTTGGTGGATGTTCAGCAAGAGGGGGAGTGCGCTGTGGAGGGGATGATGGGTATTCAGTTATGTATCCAGGTGTGTTGGGGTTAGATGGCCCACTTCAGGCCAGACCATTATGTGACTGTGAGCCGGTAACATTTCTGTACATGTGTATCGCACATTTTAATGAGCATATGTTTGTGGGATTTTGTTCTGTAGTATGGCCTGTCAGGGTGTATTGTTGATGTGAATGTATGTTCTTTGATTTCCTTTCTGATTCACCCACTGCTCCCTTGTACACCTCCAGTTCACCTATTGTACATCCGACCCAGTCTGCCCTTGGCGAATTATTGCATTACCCGTCACCCCCATATTCCACAAACCCACCATCCATCCCTTCTCTGGTTGATGGCCCATGGCACAGACAGCAGTACACATTGTACTCTACATATCTCTGGTACCAATATGGTTGTGAGGACAACCCTAGCATATTTGGTCTTCCACATACTGTACTTCACGCACATAGGTACACGCAAATACTTATCTTTCATGACATGGTAGGTAGACTCGGGTAATACCCATTCATCTTTGGGCCGTCCAGACAAGGATGACTTGGACCATGAATGGGCAGATATTGAGTGAATGCCCTGACCATTGGCAGGGTTGCCACCTTTTCAAATGGCCAAAGTGGGACATTTTCGGGACACACATCAGATTTTACTGGCCGACACATACCCATGTTCAGTACAAAGGATAGAACTTTACTTTTGCCTAATTAAAAGCTTATTCTTGTAGCAGTTTAGTTGCTGAATTGGCCTGCACTTGAACTCTGAATGCCTGTTCGTTAGGCAGATGCTCTAACCACTACACTATTGGTATGCTGCTTCATTTATATGTATACCCATGGTTCATAGTTATCCATATGCACGCCTCAACATGTCACTAACACAGCAGACATCCATTCTCCATTTAGGAAAACTGCACCACTACATATGCACCATTCCCTACTGCTCTGGACCCATCCCGCATGTTGACTCACTCCAAGTATATTCCGACTTCCCAAGCCTATAGTACTGGCACATTCGTTCATATGATGGTCAGGGTGTTCATATAGTCATTTGGTTTTAGGCTTGTCTGACTGGGGACTGGGACTGCCCTGTACCCATTTGAAAGTCAGACTTACCACATGGACAGAGTTAGTTCCACTGTTAGCGTCCTATTGTGGTTAGAGATGCAGGTGTGCTCATCTCTGGCCAGTGTGATATGTCAAGCACTAGATAATATGGGTGTTCCGCTGCTGTTTTCCTTCACATTTATTATGAATGATTTCTTGTGCCCATGTTCTTTCTGAAGATATATGTATATATATATATATATATGTGTGTGTGTTTGTGTGTGTGTGTGTGTACGTATGCATGCATATACCTCTACATGATTAATTATTTTGATCATGCTGTTGAATGACTGTGCTGTCTGCTATGTTTGTGATAACATCAGAGTTAAGTATAACTGCCATGGCTTAGTGGTAAATCACATTGATTGTGATGTGTAGGGAGTCCTGGCGTCGAGCCTGGCCGAGGCGGTTTATTGTGTTGCTGGGCAGAACAAGGGCCGTTGGACAAAGGGTGAGTACAACACTTTTCAGCAGCAGTTTTCCGCTTAACCACCGCTTTCCCATCACGCAAACACCTTCTGCATTCTTACTGTGAAACTTCACCCCAGTTCACGTTTCTATGGTTTTATATCATTATACAGCATAAAATTAGCAAGATATGCTCGTATATGGATTACGCGTCATAAATGATATGTGCTGCAGTTGAACCAGCAACATCTGCTCAATAGGCAGATGCTCTAACCACTACACTATTGCTGTTCTGCTTCATTTGCATGTATACCCATGGTTCATAGTTACCAGAACAAACACAGCAAAACTTCACTAACACAGCAGTCATCCATTCTCTGGTCAGAAATAAACCACACCACTACACATGTGCCACTCCCTACTGCTCTAGACACATGCCGTATGTTGGCTCACTCCAAGTATATTCAGATGTCGCAAGCTTATAGTCCTGGGACATACGTTTTTATAATGGTCAGGGTATTCAATTAGTTTTCTGGTTTTTGGCTCAGCCGAATGGTGACTGGGATTACCCTGTACTTGTTTGAAAGTCAGACTTAGCACGTGGACAAAGTTAGTTCCACTGTTAGCATCCTACCTGTATTTGGAGATGCAGGAGGTTTGCTCCCTCTGGGCAGCTTGATATGACAGCACTAAATACTATGGACATTCTGCTGCTGTTTCCCTTCACGTTCGTTATGACTGCTTTATTGTGACCATGTTCTCTCTCTCTCTATATATATATATATATATATATATATATATATATACACAGATATATATACAGATATATATATATATATATATATATATTTATATATATGTGTGTGTGTGTGTATATCTATCTGTCTGTATATTCACAAGCATATACACCTACATGCTTATTTCCATTTCCCATACTGTTGAATGACCGCCACGCATACCCACTTACGTCTGCTTTAAAGCACCTTAATCACCCTATATCCGACTGCCATTATTCTGGGCATCATATAAAATTTGCAGCCCTTGCATGGCTTGGACCCAGGAACAGGAACACCATAGTCACTGGTTTTACCACTAAACCATCTGTGATACATTCTGTATGGATGGTAATTAGGATATATGACTTTACTACAGGCATTCCACAGTACTGGCAACAAATGTGACAGTCAGTTGGTGTACGTATTACTGTTCATATGTTTCTGAGACACATATGTATACATTTGCAAGTATACATATTTATGAATAGGACACATACTTGACAACTACTTATATGCATGCATGTGTGATGTGCAGCTATGCAAATATAAGTATGTACATTTATAGATATATGACTACATATCTGGAGTTATACATGGCCATGTATATGAACAACTGCATACGGGAGGTACCTGTACCATTTGTATACATGGGTTGTGTGCACCATTACGACGAGGAACCTGGACGGGGTATACAACTTGTGGACATGTACTATTTGGAAGATGGCTATGGGGAAGCTTTATGGGAACATGTGAAAGGTATATATTCTCAATAATGCATGTGGGGAGATGTGCATCACGGTCAGGTGTTTAATTCTGGGTTGTAGGTTCTGCAGGATTGGGTAGAGGCTGAGCAGGGTTGTGGACAAGTACTGCTAATCTGACTTGTGCCCGGATGTCAACGGGGTGGACATTGTGTTATGCCACCAAGTCTAATCTTGACAACAGACACTTATCCCACGAGGGATGTCCAAAAATTGTGGACAACGAACCCCATTCTTCTGGCTATTCAAAAATGTGGTAGGGTTATGCATGCATGGGATACCTAGTTTAGAAGCCTGAGACTGTCTAGGGTGAGACTGCATACTCGATGTGGGTAGGGGTCACTATGTGCAGATATGGCTGCGCCAAGATAGCAGCCTGAGTATGGGTGGTTTTGGTGGATGTTCAGCAAGAGGGGGAGTGCGCTGTGGAGGGGATGATGGGTATTCAGTTATGTATCCAGGTGTGTTGGGGTTAGATGGCCCACTTCAGGCCAGACCATTATGTGACTGTGAGCCGGTAACATTTCTGTACATGTGTATCGCACATTTTAATGAGCATATGTTTGTGGGATTTTGTTCTGTAGTATGGCCTGTCAGGGTGTATTGTTGATGTGAATGTATGTTCTTTGATTTCCTTTCTGATTCACCCACTGCTCCCTTGTACACCTCCAGTTCACCTATTGTACATCCGACCCAGTCTGCCCTTGGCGAATTATTGCATTACCCGTCACCCCCCCCCCCATATTCCACAAACCCACCATCCATCCCTTCTCTGGTTGATGGCCCATGGCACAGACAGCAGTACACATTGCGTACTCTACATATCTCTGGTACCAATATGGTTGTGAAGACAACCCTAGCATATTTGATCTTCCACATGCTGTACTTCACACACATAGGTACACGCAAATACTTATCTTTCATGACATGGTAGGTAGACTCGGGTAATACCCATTCATCTTTGGGCCGTCCAGACAAGGATGACCTGGACCATGAATGGGCAGATATTGAGTGAATGCTCTGACCATTGGTAGGGTTGCCACCTTTTCAAATGGCCAAAGTGGGACATTTGCAGGATACACATCAGATTTTACAGGCTGGCACATACCCATGTTCAGTACAAAGGATAGAACTTTACTTTTTTGCCTAATTAAAAGCTTATTCTTGTAGCAGTTTAGTTGCTTATTCTGTTTCTTGTAGCATTTAGGTATTTTAGATACAGAAATAATTATTTTATGCAACTATCACATAAAATATGGGACATAATTATGTCCTACAATCACAGGACATTTGCCATTTTTACTATTTTTGGTAAGGACACAACTGCCCAGAGAGAGACTGTCCCTCACAAAGTGGGACAGGTGGTAACCATAACCATTGGGCTAGGCTTAGCAAAGGGCAGCGGCGTGCAAACACGCTGCATTTCGCCTCCACTTTGTATAACAATCAACACTACAATGAAATACGGGCAAGGGGTTTTAAATGTCATTTTTTCAAGGGACGGGGGCTCAATATTCAGCTACGTGCTTTTGTTTACTTTTTATTTTGGTGTTCACAGAACTGTCTTGTATACTTTGTTTCAGTATCCACGGACACTGACAACAGTGATTACTATTAGAGGCAGGCTGTATTAGTCAGCATTTTAGGTTGCACGTCTGCACCCAACATGTTCATGCCTTCGTGCAGTGCTTAGACATGCCCCCCTGCACTCGTACACATTTCCTGTGCACATGGACATTGCAGCAGCATGCTTTCATTAATATGCATATGGTGCTGCTGTGCCATCTCTATGCTGCACTGTCGGCGCAAAGCTAACACTGTCCTTGCGCTGAGCTTCATGAATCCTGGGGATTGTCTATGCTGGTACCTGTAAGCATTTTAAGCATTTTTACATGGTGAAAACCACCAGGAAGTTACCTGATCACATTAAAAAGCAAACCGTTGCAATAAGGAACAGAGCCAAGAAAAACGAACTGTATAAATACCGCAATAACTGTATTAATTTCTCAGGCTTTCAGTTCCTAGTACTCTATCAAGTTACATCCTTTGTTGGTGACATAGATGCCTTCCAGGAAGTCAGAAAACTAAAATGGCAACTCCTACTTAACACAGACTTCAATCCTGGACTAAAAAAGAATTTAAACATTAAATGTGCCCTTAAGTGGTATCGATGACATCATACCCTCTGGCGCCAATTTTAAATGTTAACTTTTGACTATGATTGGTGAGAAATGTTTATTTAAAGTTGTAAAATTCTTGCTTAACTTATTTTCTGATGATGTTCTAAATAAAAATCTACAATGAAAGCACTCAAAAAAGAACTGTTCCAGCCTCTTGCAATTTCTTTATGTCCACAGAAGTTTTTATTGCAATAGTTTTCCCAAAAGGCACAATAATGCATTACTTGGCATTGAAGACAGTTTGCTTAGTTTAGCTCACAACACACTTGCTTTAAATGGCAACAGCCCTAACTCCTACAATTCCAGCCTAGTTAAATACCTAGTATTCCCAGCATGCGACACACTGTTTAACCCTGAATCCTAACTCTAGCCCTGAGAATCCTACCCAGTTTCGAACTCTAACCACAATACTCTTCTCCCACTCTCTACTGATCCCTAATTTCCCTGATTCTTCACTAAGCATAAAATTTCACTCCCGTTCCCTAACTCTAAGCTCCCCTCATGCTTCCTAAATCTAAAATTCCCCCAAACTTAAATCCCACTCCTGATCATTGTCCCAATCACTGTTTAAATGTTTAATCTAAGCTCTCCCCCATTCCCATTCCCTCCTTGTGGCTGTTACACATATATTGCTCAAACTCTGCTTCTGTGTTTAGGCAAGGTGCATTAGCTCCACTCACTCTGTCTCTCTGCATGGCTACTGTGTGTTACCTGAATCTGTAGTCCTAGTCTGAAGACAAGCAGCACCCCATGTAAGCTATAAAATACCTGAGTCGTTCTCTGTGAACCACTGGTCTTTCCATGCCTGGGACTCGGATGCTAGTAGTAGACCCAGTATACATGCTTGATACTCAGTCATACCATAATAAAGTTGTACTGCATTGATCATCAGATTGTAGTATTCCTGCCTGCCACTCAAGCACTGAAGTATTGTATTGTGCCCTATCATATTATAATGTATTGTGCTACGTTGTACAGATTAGCACTGTTTTGCTCTTTACTGTAACTGGTTTCACTGAAAACTTACACAGCTACTGCGTTGTGATGTGCTAAGCTGTGTCACGCTGCTTTTGCACTGTTTGCCTTTTTATACTTTCACTATATATAGCACATGCTATCGGATTTTATAACTTTGTACAGCATATGTCACCAGACATTTCTTGATTAACCATACCTCTGCAATATGCCTATGCTTAATCTGTTACAAGCCTACTAGCATTATGTATTCTGAGGCAGTGTATAAACTGTCACATGTTTAATGAAGACCATTTGCTATTACCACAGGATGAATCTATATGGGAGGTGGAAATAGATGTTAAAATTGGGGGCCAAGTATTTACATACACTAGTATTATTGCCAGTACTAAACTAGTGTTACATACTATAAGCAAACATAACATTTACTGGTATTGAGATGCTACAAAAATCACTTTCAAAACTGACCTCCTGGGTGTAAATTGTAGATACATGCACCACAACTAAACTTTACCAGCATGCAGACACCCATTCTATATGACATATAGCTTCTTTCATTACCAGCACAGAAAAGTTACCAGACCAGTTTGGTCAAACCCTTCAGCCTCCAAGAGCAAGCCATTTGCCATATTAATGCACTTATTATAGAAGAGGCTATAGTTTTACATGCTGATGCAAAACTCAGAAGACTTTCTCTACCTCTGTGGTTTCTTTTAGGACAATGCCAGTCGACTAAGGCTGCCTGCCTAGTAAACACAAATTGCATTTTACACATGCCATTGTAGGGCTGTTCAGTGCTAGGAGTCAAAATAAGAAAGTGCCTCACCTATAAATGTTCCTAAGTCTGGAAAGCATGGATATTGTGCTTGCTTCAGATTACTAACAACACCCCCTCCTTATCTGACTCACATGCCTACCACAGATTTTAGTCTTGGAGATGGAATATCTATCTTTATGTGAAACATTATCATCTCTACACTAATTTACCAGGGCAATGCCAGTGAATGCCTTCATGTCCCATTAGCAATAAACAAGTTCTTATGCCATCTCCCTGCCAGCTACAGATCAATGGCCATAACACCTACAGATGGCAAAGCATATCTTAAACTTGAGTACCTCTCCATTAACACGCACACCTTCCTTCTGCGGGACTTTTAACAATCCCTTCATAAGCCAGTGCAACTGCAGCTCTGTAAATAAATGTGCTTAATGTTTCCTTGACTTTATTATTGTAAACTTCCTTGATCCAGTACTACCCTTCCATACAGGCACATATAGATTCATTGTTGTCCTTACAAACACAGCCCCTGTTTGCTCCTCATACGTTGTCTTGCCCTTAGTGTTCAGATCTGATCAACGTCATGTTTTATTCACTATAAGGTTCAAGTATAGATCAACAGCTTCTTATTCATGTTAAGACACTTCTCCAAGGCCAATTTCCTTGTGCTTGATGATGACTTGAGACAGTTCACAGTCTCATATTTCTTGGAAACCCTAAACCAAATACCCCTACATATAACCATTTCTACCCCATCTCTACTCTTGCACAGGGGCTCACATTCCTTTTCACCAAAAGCACCAGTTTTGGTAAGCAAAGCTGTCTGCCAAAACTCATGTATAAATAAAGGCAAACGCTCATACCCTAATGAATTGAATAAAAAGTCATCATGTTATATGTAACATCCAAAGAAATTAACATGGATCTCAGGAACAAGATCAAATCCTGCAGAGCTAATTACAAATTAAAAATTGCCATGTCAGTGAAAGATAACTACATAATACTCTTTAATTATGTAAAGAACCTCAGAAATATTACCCAGCATTTCACTGATCTTAACTCTAATGGGATTATCCAATTAAACCCTGAGGATACAGTTATTATACATTCATCCCTAACCGACTCGCCTTGTTAAATTCAAATTTCTGTTTGCAAAGTATGTAGTCCATGGCTTTCTATCAAGATGTAGAATGTAGGTTCAGTGAACATGGAAATGCCAAAGAGCAGTTGGCCAATTTCTGTGATGCTGAATGTTATGAGAGTGAGAGTACATATCAGCAAATGCAACTCTGCATTCTCTGATATGTACTCGATATTATGCCTAGAGATTGTGGTACAGCGAGGATTGGAAAATGTATCCCTTTCCTCACTGTAATACAATCTCGGAGTTGGATTATGTAGTTTGCAGAGGGTGTGGGGGCACAGGGGGGGTTGCCCCCTACAAAAAGGTGAATTGCAGTATAAGAGTTACACTTAGCCTGTGCGCCTGTATGGGCTTCACGTTTGATATTCAACAAAAATGTCAAATCTGCTGAATTTATTCATCAGATTCTACATTTTCACCGACTTAATATGTTGGTATTCGACCTTGCATTTTGATGTTTACTTTTCTTTTAAACCTCGACATTTTGATAGTAAACCGTAGTCCATGTGTAGTTAGTAATTACCTCTTAGAAGATAGTAAAAACAGTCTCCAAAATTAAAAGCATGAACTCTAAGGGTCCAGGCCCCCCATCAAATCTCTCCCTTAAACTATTCAGCCACAGGGTTTCCACTGGATACATGCTAGGATACTAGAGAATAGCTGCAGTAGTTCTCCTCTACAAGATAAAGTCCCACTACGGACTCTGGCAGATGTAAACAGATCAGTCTCACCAGCATTGTTTTCAAGGTGATGGAATACATTATCATGGACCACATAAATAGGGAAACAGGGAATCTACAGTCTCTAAACCCTAAATGATTTGATTTTGTAAAAGTTAAACAATGTCTGCTAAACCTAGCTGATGTTTTAGAAAGAATCACAGGAGCACTTGATGAAGGCATTTGAAGTACACAAATGACGTTAATTTAGCTAAAGGCTTTTGACACTATATTTACTCTTATAACTATGTAACTCAGTTTATTGCCAGATGGCTCACTAACCAATATCTTGGAATTGTAGGTCATAGAATATTATATACTTGTTTATATTTCTTAGGCTCATATAATATCATCTTTAATTTTTACTGCAATTAATCATTTGTGAGCTTAAAGCTGATGGGCTGAAATGGTGATACAGAAAGAGGTAAAAAATGTTATATTACTTAAGTAATACTACGAATGACACAGCTTTACTAGACAAATAACCTTCTCTGGAAAATTATCAATGTGTAAAATATTATTTATTCATGTTATTTTATCATGTTTGATTCATTTTTTTCTTTCTACCTATAAAGAAAAATAAATAAACATTAACATAAGAAATGTAGAGTGTACCTCTTAGCCAATAAATATTCTGGCTATATATGGACACGTAAGTCAGTCAGTAATTGTCTGTTTTGATATAATCAAGTAGTAGGTAAGCGTGATAAGTAAACTTAATGATCTAGACAATGAAATGTTTTTGTTATATAAAAATGCACTTATGCATGTATAATGGCTTACATGATGCTACACATTTAATTTCCTTAAAGGAACATGACTCAGATTCTAAGACATACTTTAATGAGGCAAAGATAATTTGTAGTGTTTGTTTTAGCTTGCATGGACTGGCACATTACACTAGCTATAAATTACCTACATGGTCTATGTGATTTATGGCTTCCTTCCTTTTATGCAGAGGATGTTTCTTAAAACATTTCCCTGTAGGAGGTCTGCTAAGCAAAATTCAGTATAACTCTCTTCTTGTCAGTACGACTGCATGTTGTACTGACCAGATGGACATTTGTAACAACTCTCAGTACATGTGAATATGAGAACAGCAGAAAGTATTTCTTTTTCCATGTTAACACTGGTTTGGCATTTGAGTTTTTAAAATGGTCTTGCCATGTGACACCCTTTTGGAATTTGTCATTAAACATTCATGGAACAAAGGTCTAATTCAGGTTATGTGAATGATAAGATGTTTTGTTTTCCTTCTTTGTAAATGGATTGTGAAACTTCACTGAATGTATAAACCAGGTGACTCTAGGCATAGTATTTCATGCTTGTGGGTGCACTTCTTACCCAAGTATGGTTTGTCTCTACCTTTGAGAAAAAGGAATAATGTGAACATGATTCACCAAGACCCTTTGCTGTTCTTTTTTTTTGTAACCATAGTGTGTTATAACATATGTATAATAGTCCAAAACCTGATTCTTTAAGAGGCCCACAGCCAAGTAAAAACCCAGTAATCATTTGAATTGCTAAGACTTGCAATGCCAAGTCCTGGAATGTGGAGAGTGAATGACTGAAAAGCCAGGCATACTTAAACCAAGTCTGAGATTGTCATTTCACAGAATATTTCCTTTTACTTAAGGAATGCTACCAGTTTAGGTTATATAAGTACAGGGTATGTGCAAAAAAACAAATTTCAAGGAGAAAGGCAATATTCTATATTTAGTATTCTTCTCTATCTTCTTTTGTTTTTTTCTTTTGTTTTACTGTTTTGGGACTTGGCTGTGCAACTCCCAATATTTTAATAGAGAGACAAAAAAATCTAGCTGCTTCTTCACCATAACATTGAAGCACTTTAGCACTTAGCCTACCACGAAAGGTTTTAGGAGACATGTTTTATGCACTTAGAATTATTTTTGAAGTTAGAATTCCAATTTGTTCATGTTGGAGTGAACTATCAAAGTAGACTCCCAGAAATTTCATAAGAACATTTTGACAGCCCACTTCTTCTGGTAGGGTTCATAAATGTAACTTGTGCAGTGAATCACATGTCCATTACACTCCACTACATTGTATAATAGCCCTACAATGAGTGCGAAATTAAACAAAAGGCATAATGTGTTGGGTAGCTGCATACCAAAGGAGTGTGACGCAAAACAAGCCTCTATGACACCAGCTAGTATATCACGGGTCTATATCACACTGTTGAATTATGACAATGTCGAACAGCTAACATGTCGAAAGTGCCATTCATCGAAAAGTGTTTTGTGGGATTGTGGTGCAGTGAAGATCAGGAAATTTGTCCTTTCTTCACAGTAGTGTGATCTCGGAGTTGGTATATATAACTAGCTGGGGGGTGTGGGAGGCACAGCCCCCCACATGAACAGTTTCGATGAACGGCACTTTTGACATTTTAGCCATTCGACATTGTCTTAATTCGACAATGTGATATAGACCCTTATATGAATACTGCACTATGAAGGGAAAAGTCCTTTCTTTCATCCCCAGCATGCATTTTGTTTGTGTGCATTGGGGTTACACTATCTCTGGGATGGGGGGGGGCTCCATTGTATAAATATTTCATCCTAGTTTCCATTTCATATATATTCCATTCTGATGCATGTTATGTAGCACATAAAGAAATAATGTATTAGTGCTTTATTGGTCCAGGCTAGCATGATGTAGTACAGTGAGATGCTCATACTAACCTCTACTTCAAACCTGTGGAAAAAAGACCTAGAGCTTGGGTTTAGCTTTACCCATAATATTATTACATACAGCAAATCTTGTGTGTACAAAAGGGCAGAGGTTCTTATTTTATCCCCATATCTATGAGGAGGGGTGGGAATAGGAGTGCTCCCTGGCATAACTTCTTTTACCCCATCATACCATTTTACTTTATCTGGTTGTTCTGCTTTTGCTATGTCTGTGTATGTATGGATTGACATACATACAGTGCACGTAGGCCAGACTTGCCTGGTAGAATACAAGACATATTTTAAATGAGCACATTTAAATGAAGTACTAGTCAGCTCATCCATGAATCACTTGAGCATTCTCTATTATGGTGCACAATGTCCAACTGATTCAGCACAGTGCTGAAAATTCACTCACCCAGAAATGAATATTATCTGTTAGAGGTAGATGGGCACTAGGACACAGTGAGAGGGTAGCATAGAATTATATTTTAATTCATGTTCTTCTACACATTGGAGGAATTCTCTTTTAATGTTTCTGTTACTTTTGCCCCATGTGCCTGCTTACCATCAAACCTTACAGAAACTGGCACTCAGACTAGTTATTTCTTCGTGGTTAGGCGTTTCTAGAATCAAAGATGTGAAAGCCATACAGAGATGCCATTAGGGAGGTGGTCTTAAAAATTTCTTCTGTCTTTTTCAGCATTTTAACTAAGAATGGTCTCACCCCATTCACAGAGATGGGGAAGAGATACCCACATCACCGATCTTTATAAAAAGATTAAGTACAGAAAATCAGAAATGATGAAATCATTGTTTTTAATAATTAGAGCCAAGCTAGAATACGGAATAATAATATGGCATATAAGAAAACTAGCATAAAATTGGATAGAGTACAGTGGAACTACATCAAGGGGATTAGTAGATGTAAAGTTTTAAGTTATTAAGAAACATTAAAATATCTGAACTTGTACAGTTTCTCATACAGATACTTAAGACCTTATTCAGGTATATAGGATGTTTAGACAACAACGTCTGGGGATGTTTGCAGTTATCAAAGAACAGTAGACAATCATAAGACAACCTATATAGAGATTATATAGGCATGTAAGATGTACTAACTGGTTCTCTGGGAGAGAATAAATGATTCATATAATAGACTACTAATTATATTAGTTATATAGTATCGTTGAGAAGTCATCCTTCCCTGGTAACTGTTATATTGAGAACACATTCCTTACAGTTTACTCAGTAGTCAGGGATTTAGGGACACACAACAGTATTCTAGCCTTTGACCATCATGTGTCTACAGTACTGAGGAAATCATTCTATGTTGTGCAATTTATAAACAAAGGTATGGCATCTAAGTCCAAGGAAGTCATTGTTCCACTGTATTCGGTATTCATCAGACCTATCATTGAGCACAATACCCCCTTTGGTAGCACATACCTAACTAGGCATATCCAACAATTGGAATGTCCTCAGAGGTTCCTCACAAAAAGAATACATGGTGTAAGTAAAATGTCCTATGCAGACTGTCTCAAGGTACTATCCTTGTATTCTGTCTCCTACAGACTTTTGAGGGGACATTTATGCCTGGCATACAGGGCATTGCCAGACCCCCACTCTGATGGACCTGCTGCATATCCACAAAACAAACAGCACCAGAATATTACCCATTCTAAACACGTAAACCTTGCCTGTCATATAAATAGAACCTGCTGGACAGACAGGTATGTATCCCACAGTCTACACTGACTATGGAACAGACTCCCCATCCATGTGAAGCAGAGCTCTGCCCTAACCCAATTCAAATGCAGCTTGGACAATTGGATGGGGAACAGAAAATTCATCCCTTTTTTGGCACCTATGTCTTTAATGGACACAGGCAACCTGCAAATGGTTCATCTCACAGACCCCTGCTTACACTTATCAAGGGTATCAGAACTTGTCAGAGATTTAGGATGCAGGGATAGGCTTAAAAAGGCTCTTATTGTCGTTAGCCTAGTAAACACCTATGAACCTGTTATAGCAAGCACTACTTTTGATATTTTTAAAAACAACATGGGCACTTATTATGGAAATAACTGTTTGGTATATTGGCAGGTTAGAAGGGCATTATTGCTTGTGCTTGAAATATTTGTGTGTGTGTGTGTGTGTGTGTGTGTGTGTGTGTGTGTGTGTGTGTGTGTGTGTGTGTGTGTGTGTGTGTGTGTGCGCGCGCGTGTGTGTGTGTGTGTGTGTGTGTGTGTGTGTGTGTGTGCATGGAGAACTACAGTGTCTTCTTCCTGTAAGTGCATGCTCCCACTCTTGATAATGAGGACTCCCAGCAGACAGGGCCTTATTGGGTAAACGTCCACTCTAAGGCATCTACCTACACAATACTGCACCATATCCAAGGAGCTTTCACACCATGCTTCCTTCTACACTTCACCCTTCCACTAGGATAGACATGCCAATCCTCCACTGCCAACTCTGTCAAGTAGCAGGGATGCCTGGATCATAGTCAATACTTTATTCCTCTCTACCACCAGAGATGGCATATGACTGTTAACTTTTGGATAAGTATAAAGGCACTCCATGAACTAACTTCTAGTGATAGATACATAGCAGCTTATGCAGACAGTGTATGAATTGCTTCAAGCTAAAAAAAAACCCCAAAAAACAAAAAAAAGTCATTTTTATAAAACATTAGATATCTTTGAAAAGTGTATTTCCAGAATACAGGCAAAGTTAGCAGCAGCAGTACCTCTCAACTGTCCCTGATTTTCAGGGACGTCCCTGATTTTGACTCAAATTTTAGCTCTGCCCCTCTTAATCCCTCCTAAAACTAGTGATGTTTGGAGGAAAGGTGGTGAATTACACTTAATGAATAATGACAATAATTAAGAGTTATAGACTTCTTTTACTTTAGAAAATGTGTATTAATTCATATGCTCTGATTCTGTCAATGTTTAAAGTTAATAGCACTAATATTTTAAAAGTGTCCCTGATTGTCCCTGATTTTTTTCTTGACTTGTCCCTGATTCTGTTGAAATTTGTCCCCGATTGGTTGAGAGGTCTGTATACCTTTTAAGAACACACTCACACACACACACACACACACACACACACACACACACACACACACACACACACACACACACACACACACACACACACACACACCAGCCACTGTGTCTTATGCAATGATTCAAAGATTCTGAAGAATTCACCTCCAAAAAGTTCATGTTTTCCACAAAAAAACACAACTTCAATAAAGCCAATACCTTGTACTTCTAAAAATTATACATATCTTCTAATGACCCCAATAAATTACACATAATCATTGATCATACCATGGAAGTTGGAAAAAAGTCCATAATAACAAAATACCTGGGTTAAAAATAAATTGACCCAGACCTAAAAGTCCATATGGCAGATTTCAAAACCTGAAGCAGCAGAATCAGTGCAGAATCATTATAGAAACTGGAGACCTTATTAAACATAAAACAGACAATATCTCAGAAGAATTTTGCAGGGATGTTGTGATAACCTGGTTGAGGTGAAAATTAGGGGCAAGTTAGCTAAGTTAAAAAAGATTAAGGATAATTATAACAGTGAGGGAATTAACAGTTCTAGAAGGTCCACAGTTTTGGATGTTCAGAACGATATGTTGAATGGTCTGAGAAGTATGTGAAAACTGCATCTGCTTATCAAAACTTAACATCATGTTATATAGCACCAACTTGTAAGATAAAAATGTTAACATTCTGTCAGTGACTAAGGATGTGGCATCATAGACTGAGGATTCATCCTGAAGTGAGATATTCATTCAGCCAGAGAGTTTTGTACTCACTGGGCTTCACCTTTCTACTTAGGGAAGACAGTACTGAACTAGACACTGTTCTCATTGTGTCATTTTAGACCTCTTCAGATTCCAGTGATAACAGTACTACCTACTACTACTAATAATGACATAAAGTTCAGAGGAGAAGGGTGGCTTGCTAAATCCCAGAAAGCAAAAATAAACCTAGTTTATGAATCAAAATGATATTGCATATTCCAATGTGTCCCTCCTTTGATTGGTGCAAGACTTGTAGAGTATAAGCAATGCCTCAGTATTTATAAAATAGCAATACAAATCAGAAAATTAAAAAAGGGATTATAGTAGTAGCTCAACATGTCAGGGCACTGCATTTCAGATTTCATGGACTGATGGCTTTTTCTTTGATTCCCCATTAATTGTATGTTCATGGGTTGGTACTAGGCCTATACATGAGTGGTAAGCACTAGGTAGCCTATACAAGAGGAGTGGTTCTGGCCCAGAAATTGTAGTTTATTGGCCATTTGGGCAGTTTTCCATCTCTCTCAACTTTCCAGTTTTAAAGCTCGCGTTTGTGCTTGGTCTCCACCTTTCCCATAACTTGTCTAGTCCAGGTACAGATTTGCTGTGTCCAGGACTGTTTGTATGTTTCTGAGCCCCCAAGCCTTTGTGTTGGAGTGGAGCCTTCTAGCTTATAAGTGGGAATGGTAAGTACTAGGTAGCCTGTCTACCACAAGAGGAGTGGTTCTTGGCCCAGGAATTGTAGTTTATTGATCATTTGGGAAGCTGTCCATCTCTTTTAACTTTCTGGTTTAAAAGACCACATCTGCGCTTGTTTCCCATCTTTCCTGTAACTAACCTACTACTGGAAAACACTAGAAAGTCTTAAATTGATACAAGCCTTCTAGCTTAAAAGAGAGACTTTGGAGTGATTAAGTATCAGTTTTCTGTATTTCCTTGCTGTACTTAACTGTTTTCCAACTAAACGCTGATTTTACAGTGTTTATTGTGATTTAAAAGCTTGTTTTTTTTCACATATTATTCTTATTTGACTGCCTGCACATTTAAAAAGTCATTTTTTTAAATAATTTGTTCAACTGTTGTAGGCTACACCAGTGGCGGCTGGTGACTTCAAATCATAGGGGGGCTACAGGATGGGTGTGGCCAACAAGATGGGGTGTGGCCAACAAGACGGGGTGTGGCCAACAAGATGGGGTGTGGCCAACAAGACGGGGTGCAATGGGATCAATGCTTCACATACTTATTTACATGAAATAAATGCTCAGTCAGTATGGCACATGCTGAATAGTCTACACAGCACACATTGTTACATACACACATTGGTTTGAACACTTACCTCTGCGGTATACTGCAAACAGTAGTTCATACTCACGTTTCTGCACCCGAGAAGCTGTCGTGCACCTTAGAAGCTGTGGTCTGGAACACACATCAGGTCATACTGGATTTCTCCCAACTCCTTTTTCATGGAGGCTCAAAAGGGACAGTTTTAAGTTTCCCAAAGCAAATAATATTCACATGACCCCCAGCTGGTTCCAAATAGGTGCTTGCAGTCTTGTTCCAGTTAGGGGTTTGCCACATCAGATCTGTTTCCATTGGTTCCTGTCCTCTGCATCTTGCTCTGTCACCACATCACTTCCTCTACCACATCCATAAATCTAATTACAAGTCCTTCCTCTTTTCTTCCCTGGCAGCTCCATCCTTAGCATCCTTCTCCCAATATACCTAGTAGCATCCCTCTTTAGCATCCCTCAGCACATGTCCAAATCACACAACCTTTGGGCATGCCTTCCCCTTCTTCTAGAGCCAACAGTAGCCTCCCCCCAATTTCTGCCTTCCCCCTCTTCTAGAGCCAACAGTAGCCTCCCCCCAATTTCTGCCAGCACCCTTTTGGTAAAGAGTAGTACTGGTGGTGGTGATTGTTAACTTGGGCCTCGACCAATCCTGTATCAAAATCTGTATTGTCCCACAAAATTTTGTCAGGAGGTTATATGTGGTGATGCCCAGACTTCCTGACATAACCCTCCCCATTTATCCGGGCTTGGGACCGGCACGAAGAAATGCACTGGCTTGTGCATCCCCAGTGGCTGGGTTACATAAGTGCTTGTAGTACTAGTATAGTACCAAATAAGTGCCTAGTGTTCTTCTGTATGGTGTTCCATTACTTATAGATAAAGTCCATTCGTCTCTCTTTATTTTGTGCAAAATAATCAATAACTCTGTGGTTGAAGTTGGGTATACTCCGCATTAACTCCTTTCCTATGGAAAGCATAGCCAAAGCATTCAATCTGTCTTACCCCATTGTAGAACGAAGAAATGTTTTAATCCTTTTCAGTGTTGAGAAACACCTTTCTGCCTCAGCAGTTGACATTGGTGTGGTGGCTATAATTAACAACACTTTGTAAGTCTGTGAAAACACACGGGTTAAGGAGTTGTCCAACAAGAATTTTAACATCTTGACTGCACGGCCAGCTGCTTTAAAGTCTTCACGTTGATACACCACTCCAAGTTCTGTTCTAAGTGGTCCCCTCATCAGGAATGGATAGCTGTCCATTGTTCCTGTGAACAGATTTTCTGGAAACTCTCTTGTGTATGTTGAAAACTTTCCAGGCAGAAGTAACTGAGAAGCTTGAAGATGGCCAGTTTGTTGAAATCGTGATGTTGCCTGGAACCTTATGACATCACACACTTCCTTTGCAGCAATTGATAAGGTCTCATGCAGTGGTTGGGAAGCCGATGGCCCTCGTCTACGTTTTGACCGGATGTTCTCTGTATGTAGGTACTGTTCTGCAATACCATCGATACCCGATCTGACACTGTCAATTGCATCAAAAATGTATGAACATCCTTTTCAACAGCAGTTGCATCTGTGGTACGACACTGAAGTTGCCTGTACAGAACATCAACATGGGGCATTATACAATGGAAGACAGCAAGCCAAAATTTAAATTGGTCATTTTCAAGTGATTGCAGTAGCCCATTTGCTTCCAGTACAGTTGCTGCACCAGATGTAGGATTCCTGCACAAATAATCAAAGCACTCTTCCAGCGACTCCAAGTTCTCGTACACTGCATTTACAGTACGGATGTTAAAATTCCACCGTGTTCCTGACACTCTTGGCATGCGTCGTGATACTATATTATCCAGAGCAGCTTGTCTTTGAGCTGAACGACTGAAAAAGGCTGGAATTCCACCAAGTGTGGAAAAAAATATCCTTGCTTCAGTGTTCTGTTGTGCGGCTCTTTGCATTACCAGATTAAGTTGGTGGGCGTAGCAGTGTACATAGTAGGCATATTTAAACTTTTCTCTTATGATGGCCTGGACCCCATGCTGAATACCACTCATAACCGATGCACCATCATAACTCTGAGCAATCACTTTTTCATGCTGGTCACCCACTACTTCCTTCAACTGTTGTTCTATCACAACAGCAATATGTTGTGCTGTCTGTCCAAGTGGTGTAAAGTATCCCCAAAAACGTTCCACCACCTGTCCATTGACAATGTAACGGAACACAATAGCTATTTGCCACGTCGCAGCAAAATCAGTGGTTTCATCTGCAATTACCGCTATAAATTTTGCAGTACGAATCTCTTTTTTTATTTCTTCTCTGCATACTGTTAACATGCAGTCCAGGAGTTCATTTTGAATAGTTTTGATGTTCCTTTGAAAACAGTTGAAGCTGTCATGTGGTCTGACAACTTCTTATCAAACTGGCTGACTAATTCTACTATTGCCCGGAAGTTTCCTGGATTCCTTGACTCTTCAGACTCATCATGACCTCTGAAAGCTAGTTCTTGTGCACCACACGTCTTCATGCATTCTATTAAAATAGACAGAACATGACGGTTGTCATCCACTTTCTTGTTGTGTCTTTCTACTGATAACTGGTATCCACTACTTAACTGAGACCTGATATCCACAGTTCCCAACACTGCTAGACTCATTTCGTTGTCTAGATGTTTAGCAGACACTTCATGCCTTCTGGACTTTTCTTCCAGTCTCTTCAGGTCATCCATACCCTTTGATGTCCAGGCTTCCTCTCCACCAAGTAACAAACATGGGAAGCAGTACAAGCTGTTTGTTTCCTCACAACCACAGGTCCAGGTGTGTTTGTCATACACTGACCTGTTGAAGCTGCGTGTGTATGTTCTTGACCTACTTGTACCTGCAGACTCTATCTTCAAATCAGGTGTGGGTCTTCCAGTCCTCTTGATTCTTAACTTCTCATTAAGAGTCAACTCTTTAAAATTAATAGACTTCAGATAGGCCACTGTAACACTCTGCTCACTCTGTTCACTCATTCTGGTTAATGTAGTCGAGCTGTTGCAACTCTGAAATGAAGATATTGCAGAAATGATTTAAGTGCCACTGTTGTATACATGTAATGATTTACAGCTTCAGAAACAGCACTCATTTCATTGACATTCATTGACAGTGCCACAGCCATGATCTACCAACTATCTGGCTTGGCCTTGCCAGGATTAAAGACTATTAATGCATTTGTGATGCACACACTGTCACAGCTTACATTGTCTTTGCAGGACTAACAGGGGCAGTCATTCCATTGCCTCCACTATACTTTCTGCTTTGATCCTTCCAGCATTAAAATATATCTGCTGCACAGAGACTGTAGTCCCACAGCCTGTATGCATATTGCTTACTCCCTCAGAGTTTTGCAAAGCCAGAATTACAACACTAAATGGTTATTTAGTTCCAACACTGGCGACATGAAAGTCCCCCATCCCAACAGCCTACCAAACGTACCTGGCTCAAAAACCTCAAATCAGAAAGCAAACAGTAATGAACTGCAAATGGCTGCATTCATTTAGCCCATTGCACAGAAATGGTAGTTACAGGCTTGCCCAACAGCAGACTTTACCCAAACAGTCATCTTGCACAGCCATAACTGACAGTAAACAAGGGCAGTCACCTCAATGAATTCACAAACACCCCCCCCTCCCATTACCTAATGAAGTAGCTGATTTTTACTGGTCAGGATTAAAGTACAAATACTAACAACTGCATTGCATACTTTCATTTTGCTGACAAACTCACTCACAGCTTGTGTGCATCAGCCAAGTACACATTTAATTTTAAAATTAATTTTACTTACCAGACTTTCTACAATAAAACATGGTAAATTCCTTGACCCCCCCCCACCATACATATACAAACCACTCAGATTTCAGAGCTTCAGCTTCTGGTCGATCTTACTTGAGTGAAATAGACATTACTGTTGAAAATGTAGACAGAACTGCAGCTATTCACACAAGCATTGCCCCCAGCCCAACTCCCAACCCAGAGAAACTGCTTTCAGCCTACAGTGTTTAAGCGAAATAAATCACCATGGCTGCATTTCTTTCACATCACAATAGCCAAGAACTTGCACATAATCTTACTTTATTTGCTGGTGTGTGTGTAAACTACAGGCCATTTCATTTCAGAGACCCCCCCCCCAAGTTATTTGACAAAAATGATCTAAAATGCCCCAACCTCCCGAAAGAAAGACTACTAAAAATGGCCAAAAATATCACACTGTATTATGTTATGTAACCACCATAGTCATGTACAAGCTTCACATGCAGTAGTTTCCTTATTTGTATGCACAATATCTTTTAATTTTATTTTCCAGAAAAGGAGGATGCATACAGAGTACCAGTCCCAGACCAATACACATTTCCATTTCACATGTACTGATTCTGAAGTATTCAAGTACCACATATACCGATTTAAAACACAAGGCATGTGTAGTACACTGCCTGCTTATTTTTAGATTATTCTAATGCAAGCATTCTACCCTAATTATGTTTTTCATTTTCTTATAATTATAGCTACTCTCAGACAATATAGAAGTGCAGTAGTAGTGCTAATGACCCACCCCCTAAAAATAATTTACACTCAAGACATCTTGTTCTGGGAAAATGTTAAGAGTAAAACAAAGAAAAATATAACACTACAGTGCAAGTTTGTTAAGAGGGAAGCACATCAGCTAACTTAAGATAAGTGTGTCACTGGACTGCTTGCTGTTGCCAAGTTAACCACTGAATATTATCACAAGTACACTAAAACAAACACATGAAACATTAATCCTCAGGGCCTCAGGGCAGGGTAAACACCTGGACTGCCATAAACCCATAAAAGTCAGCAGTTTCTGCATGTTGTAACTACCAATCTATTCAGCCTGTAGACACTCGGTCTCCAGCTTCATTTAAGAGTGTGAAATAATTTTATAACTTAAAGCCATTTACTATGTGCTGTAACTACCAAGCTATTTAGCCTGTAGACACTCGGTCTCCAGCTTCATTTAAGAGTGTGAATTTTTTATAACTTAAAGCCATTTACTTTGTGCTGCTATTTTTGGGGAGGAAATAGAATTCCTAGCCTTCTGATCTTCCAGAATCTAATAAGGGTTATTCTGCTCTTAAGTTAAAAGAGTCTCTCCACACTGTATAATTACTTATCTCTTGTGTATAATTAATCTGCATCCTTTCTGTAAAGTTGGTGCAATCTGAAGTGGGACTTGGGAGAGGGCCAAATGAATGTTTAACTACCTCAGACAGTATTGTTTTGCCAGGTGTAGCCTGAAGCCAGTATGATTCACTGGAGTGTATTAATCCATTGCATTAGTTAATCATTAAAATTTGTTCATTTCCAAGACATTAGCTTAAAATACTTTCAAAAAAAAAAAAAAAAATATATATATATATATATATATATATATATATATATATATATATATATATATATAGATAGATATATATATATTATATATATGTATACACAAGTTACCTGGCATTAAGCTACTTTAGGTGCAGAAACCAAGACTGCGAAGTGTGTAAACATTTATTCTTACAGGAAAAAGTACATTTGCTAGCATTCTTTCACTATGCTCAAAACCACAAAAGCTGGTATTTTAAAATACACTGCTTCCCTGTTTGCCAACAAGCTATCACTATGAGAGTCCAATCAAAACAAAAATGAAGTGGTAAAGAAGACAATATTTCAATGCCTTGGCTACATGGCAGCTTGCTTAATATCTAGATGGGAAGCAAAGGCTGTGAAGAATCAAAAAAATAAATTACTTTTAAATACATTACTGGAGTGGAATGCCAGTCAAAATAAAGTATATAAAAAAGACAAGCAGCCAACAAAATGCATTTTCTGAATACACAAAAAACAGTATAAAAATGACAGAAAACCAGAACATTCTGCAAAAGGACAGATTAAAAGCCATGACTGTACTTGTGTCTACCTTGGATACTCTTTAAGTGCTCCTTGCCTGGACACATCTACCTTGGAGGGGTACTCTAAACCTGAACACATCTAAAGTCACTACATGGGGGAGTGGGGGTACAAGTATGTCACAATTTGAAACGTCTCTGGCTGATGGCTCCGAGCCCATGACACATTTCATATACTCAACCTCAGAGCAAGAAATCTGGATAAGGCCATAAATAAATAGGACAAAGGTCAAAATACAGAATTTTTAAATGCTGCTCTTACAAAAAGTTCAGTAGGTCTTGCACCAGTATGACTTGGGTATGAAATCTGAAACTCAAACACCTGTCAGTGAACAGCATACTAACCTCCTATGATATAATAAGCATAAAACAAAATGCAGCAAATATATGGAGCACAAAATGAACATGACAGGAGAAAGAGTAGCAAATGGGCTTTTCATTTAATGCACAGTAGTCCAGAGACAACACTACTAACTTCAATGCCAAAGACCAAATGCAGAAAGACCATCATTAAAAATCTAACTTTTAACCTGGCTGTAGCACAAAATACTGAATGTCAGTCTGTAAACATGCTAAAACACTTGATATCAACATCAGTCCAATTTACCTCAGCAAAAATGCTTTTTTTTTAATCTCCACCCAGAGCCTCATTTATCTAAAATAGATATATTTTTCAGAGAATACATAGCACTGCACAGATGGGCTTTATATAAATGTTGATAATGATATCAGTACATTTTCATTACTTATGATGCAATAAAAAGTATAAATTATAGGACTTGAACTGTGATATTAGCACAATGAAAGACTGATGCATTATTAATAGAAATGACTGTAAGGGCAATAAGGACCATACGTTGTGATGGGTCCGACTCCTGTGGGTAAATACACTTAGTCTGACTAACTTTACATTAAGCCAGCCTAACTACTATCCAACAAGCAAAGCAATACTTATAAATTTAAGTAGAAAACTAAAACTAACCCCTTACAATCTAGCTCTAGTAATAACTCAAACTTTAAAAGTAGCATTAAAAAAAAAACTCTATTCACTGACCTGTAAAAAGATAATTCATAATAGGTGCCACCTACGAGACACATCAGTGAATGAAAAAAAAAAAATGCAAACTATCCTACCACCTATTAATGCAATCAGTACCCCTTTGTTTGAGGCTGTTCTTCAGTGATCTCCGCTAGGAATATAACAGTTAACTGCATTTTCTACATATACTAATATATCAGAGAGTTGGGCAGTAACAGTCCATACCGGTGTTTCTCAAACTTTTCTGATCGTGGCCCACTTGAATAATAAAGCATATAACTCAGTGGCCAACAAGCCTCTTCCATAAGCCACATGACATCACATATCCAGGTATACACAAGCACCAAAATGAAACATTTCCCAAACACTGACACAGTAATGAATAATTTTCCCCAGTAACCCGTTCATTAGTTTGTATTGTGTATGCACAAGCACTGAAATGACACAAATTTTGCCCAGTGGTCGCTTCAGCTGTCTGACCATGTATGCACAAGCACTTCCCTGATACACGAATTAATTTCCCCAAGCAAAATCTTCATTACTATGTCCAGGTATACACAAGCACCAAAATTAAACACTTCAAATAGTAACAGTAATTTTCCCCAAGTAACCCTTCATTAGTTTGTACTCTGTATGCACAAGCACTAAAATGACACAATAAATTATTTTGCACAGTTTTCACTTCAGCAGTCTGACCATGTAAGCACAAGCACTTCCCTGATACACAAATTCCCTATGCAAAATCTTCATTACTATGTCCAGGTATACACAAGCACTGAAATGAAACATTTCCCTAAAAGAAAAAAGACCCCTTCAGTAAAATGTCCATAGCCCAGAAAGATGAATGCTGTGCTTCTTATAGTCCCAAGAAACTGTGGAAAGCCCCACTAAGATGGCTGTATCTTGCAGTAGTAAACATATTCACAGTGCAAGTAAGCTTAACTATTGCTGTAATTTGCTTAACAGTAAATGACAGGCATTCTCATGACTGATAAGTGCTTTCTGACTGCACCAACATTCTGAGATCGGAGGGAGGTTTTCAAATGAGGCTGGATTCTAACTAGACACAAATGCAGAAATTGATGAATATAGCAGTTGTGATAATCCAGATTTCCAGTAGGAGTGATTTTATTATTCTGCTATTCATCTATTAAGCACCCAGGTTCAGACATCCCATTTGCAAAACCATCAGCTGCACATGAATTAATTTAGTAATTATGATCCCTGTACATACATATGTTTCTAATCATAACAATTCTGCATAAAACATTAGCTTCTGATACTTTGCATATAGGTTACTGAGCTCAGACAAACATAAGTGATGTCTTTAAAGATGTTAGAAATTCATGGTAATAAAAATGTATAGTAATGCAAGATATTAAGAGTGGGGATACACAGCTAGCATAGTCTGATAGCAAACACACACACACAATAGTTTTAGTGTTTCTTGTCAACTAAAGTGTCCATAGGAATGTCAATATTTTAAGTAGTAATCTGTGTGTGTATAGTGTTTGTAAATAAAATGCCGTTGTCAAAACATTTTCTTTGAGTGGATAAGGTAAATACAAATCTTGCTTTAAGGAAAACAGAAGTCTTGGTGTTTCATGTAGAAAGATTTCTGCTAGACTACTGTTAAACAAATATCAATTATTCAGACACAGTGTGTATAAAATGAGGGCACTAATACTATCAGAGCAAAGTTTATATCTGTATGCAATGAGCATTTTTGCCTAGAACAAGGGTTCTAGGAAGCTTTTAGCACTCAAGGAGATGACTTGGAAGACCTTGGAGATGCTGCAGATTTTCTGCCTAGAAATCTAAAAGACAGTGTGCAAGGTGCCCATGAAACAGCTCACTATTGGTATGAGATACTGTATTTAGCAGTAATGTGAATGTATTCTTTTTTTTTTTTAATAAGTTTGCTTCTTATGTTCTGTTCACCTATGCAACTAAAACTGCACTTAGTTTTATAGACTTTATTTCCCTGCTGCTTTGTTAAATAAATACCACCTTGTTTGGTGCAGTTGGCAAATGTTCACCTTTTAAACAGAAATATTCCTTTGTTTCCAGTCTCTATCAGAAGTTTGAGCTGACTTTTCACCAAGTAAGCCAAGTATGGTCTATCCAAAAAGGGAGCATGTAGTATGTTCCTGTAGTACCAAAATGGCAGCAGTCAAGCAGCGTCTTCAGTCACTGCTGCAAATGAACAGAAGGTAGCAAAGACCAAACTGATTCTGACTCCAAACATGTTACCATTACTTATGTGACAAATGTAGAGAAGCACTTGAGATGTGCCTAGTCGCCTTATACTAGTAACAGGTTATACAAGAAAGACGAGACCAGAGCATCTAGATGGGAATATTCTCAACTTAACTGATGGGAGAAACAATGACAGCCTACATAGACATGGAATGGACTGAGTATCATGACTATAATAAAGTCAGAAAAGCACTGTTTTGACCAAGCTACTGTTCTTTTAGAGACACAAGTTTTGAAGTCTCATAGCTGGAAATTTTCTAATAACATAACAGTAAGATCGCAATTATGTGATTTTGAAACATTCCAAAATTATGGCTGAATACTGAGGAAAATTACTAAAATAATAGAGTAATATTAGTCTTTAATGAATTCACGAAGCGTTGCCTTCTGCATTAAGAAAATGGGTATTTCAAGGCTAGCGCGTAAGGCTACTAAAATGTTGTGTTAATAGACATATTATTATTCAATTAAACTGCGTTTAAAACTGAGTAGCCTAGAACTTGGATCTCATTCTGTAGTAGTAGCAGCAGGGCTGTAATACCCTCATTCTGTAGTAGTAGCAGCAGGGCTGTAATACCTCTGGCAGATAGAAGGGGGTCCAAAGATGTGTACATCTGAGAAAAGCACAACCATATCTTTTCATACGTTAGTACTAGGCTAGATGCCCTCGTAGCCAATTTCCCTTTCAAAGGTGAGACTCAAACCCTGTATCTTGTGTCTCTGAGATTACCTTAACCATTATGCCAACTATAAGAAGGGTTTGCAACATTTCAAAACCAGTGTAGTAGTGCAACAAATTTAAATAGAGGGAGCATTTAAAAAAAATTTCATTGCAAACTGTTTTAAAAATAATCCCTCAGTATAATCACAGAAATTTGATTGCTGCATTGGCCATCACGGTGATAAATTTAAAGTAAAATGCATGTTTGTGTGTACTCCAGATTTCTAAAACAGCATGTGATAAGCTAACTCTAGAGACTGTAAGCTCTGTGGCATTTCAGCCTATATAATACTTTTTGTAGATTTAGCCAATTTGCTTTTCATTGTGGCTTTGTATAGCAATTTATTAAATTGTTAAAGTAAAACAAGTAGACAATGGAAAGACACTTGCTGTTGCAGAGAATGTGACTCGTTCATTAAGAAATCATTTGCATATGTGAGATGATTTTTTTTTTTTACAGAAGGCAACATGACAAAGCAGAACCAAACAGAAAGGATATATCAACTTCCCCTCTTTAAAATGGGCATAGCTTCCCTTTATATCTATCCCAGGTCTCTAAGCAGCCTAAGGCTTTCTGAAATGAGGTTTGTAGCAGTCTTTGGGAGCAAATCCATTTGCTTCATTATATTCCTGAACTCTGTAATGAACAGCTTTTTAATGAACTGCTGAAAATTGTTGCAAGGAATAAAACAAGTGGGGGATGGGAGGGCAGCTGAGGAAGAAAACAGGAGTAGAGAACTCTCATTATACAAACTGTGCTAACACCACTGCTCCAGCTTCCCAAGCCTGACAACATGTCAGTCGGAAAAAGAGAGGGATTAGTGATAAGTCTGAATACAAAAGTAAATACCAAGAAAAAAAAATCAATTTTCCGTGCCCCTCCTGTCTTGCTGGCATGTGCTGGTAAGCAGACAGAAGGCTGAGGCATCAGAATAGTTTGTATAAAAATGACACAGAAGCCAAAAGAAGAATACTTTGCACTTTGAATCTTAGTATACCCAATGCAATAGCTGCTACTTGATGTCACATAATCCATCACATTTGTACTCATTTAATAAAAACACATTTCTCCCTCTGGCCAACTTCCTTAAACAAAGCTGCTTGATCCATAAGCGGTTTTGGATTAAGGGTATGGTAAATCTTTTCTGGTTTCTGCCTGACCTATGTGTTTTATTTTTAAACAAAACTTATTGTTAACAAAACAGCCTAAAATGCGGTTGTTAAAACAAGATATTAAAATGGTACATCCACAACAGCATGTCACTAATGTATTCTTTGTTTTCTGGTACAACTTTCTTATATTTATAAAGTGCTATGATATATACAGAAAATATTTTTAGTTACATAAGAAAGCACATTGTATTTTTATAAGATTCAGGTATGAGTGAGATAATATTCAGATTTACTATAAAACACATAACCCATTCTTCTGCCTCTAGCAAAGTCGCAGAGAAAGTTTTTTTTTAATATAATTTGCCTGATATTCTCATTAAGGTGACTTATATAACATGCATAGACATTATTTGCTTAACAATGATAAAAAATAAAAATAGGATAAAGAATTATAAAGTGAGAAGTATGCTCAACAAAAGTGAAGTTATTCAAAGCAGCTGAACTGTAACTAGATGAGTGATTTGAGTATTCATTAATCAAATGGAGCAGGCAAATATGATAGGTTCATAGGTTCATAGGTTTATACTAGGCTATCTGCCCTAAGGCATTTATAAGCCTAGCCCAAATTTTTGTGGCTTACGCCACCCCTTATATGAAAAAATACTGTGCCCATTAGTTTGTTGTGCCTCTGTCCAGCAGTGACACAGAGATGATTCCCGGGGTAAACCTACGATCTCCCATCCACAGGTCTAGATTTCTCTTGAACAGAGTCAGCGAGGTGCTCTGCCTCACATGGACCGGGATTTTATTCCACAGCATAGGGAGTCTCTGAGTGATAAATCTATCCCTCCAGCACGTCCTATTTATATCCGTGCTAAGGTTTAAGTCGCTTGCTCTAGTGGTTTTGGTGGATTTGGATTTTTTGAGGTGGAGCATGTCCATTAATTCCGGGTTGGACATGGCCTTGTATGTCAGGCACATGTCACCTCTGAGCAGACGGTATGCGACTGAATAGAGCTGGAGTTTCTTCAATCTGGCAGCATATGACAGATTTTGGAGTCCCTTTATCCTTTTGGTGAGGAACTTTTGGGGTCTCTCCAATTGCTGCAGATGTCTGGTGAGATACATCCCGAATGGGGCATTGTACTCGATCATTGGACTGATAAGTGAAGAGTACCGGGGAAGAATGACCTCACTAGATCTGGATGTGAATCCCTTCATGATCAGGTGGGCAATGTAGAAGGTCTTTCTAACCACTTTAGCAATGTGAGTGTCAAAAGAAAGGCCACTGTCAACCTGGGTCCCCAGGTCCCTGATAACCTCTTCTGTGCTTAGTGGATTGCCACCTATATGGTAGCTTGGGGTTACCTTGTTTTTCCCGAAGGGTATGACTATACATTTTTTGGTGTTTAACTTCAGGCCATGGCTCTGGCACCAGCTATCTGTTTCCGTGAGTCCCTTCTGAAGGATATCCGTGTCCGATGCACTTTCCACTATGGCCCAGTTTGCAGTCGTCTGCAAACTTTGTCAGCCAAAGTCCTCCCATGCTGGCCTGTACTTCTGAGAAGTAGATGCCAAACAATAGGGGGCCAAGGACCGAGCCCTGTGGGACACCACTTGTGACCGGCTTGGAGTCTGACACAGCGCCAGCAGCTCTAACCCTGTGGGTTCTGTCCTTAAGCCAGTTTGCAACCCATCTTGTGACATATGGGTTTACATTTAAGCTGGTAAGTTTTTCTACAATACCCGAGTGGGGTATTGTGTCGAAAGCCTTTGCAAGGTCAAGGTAGGCTGTATGGACTGCCTTTTCCTCATCAATGGCCTTGGTGACTGTTTCAAAGAAGTCGACCAAGTTCAAAAGGCATGATCTTCCCTTGACAAAGCCAAACTGGGTCGGATCCAATGTCTGCAAGTCCCCTATATCTTTGTTTATGAGCTCCATTATGATCCTCTCCATAGTTTTGCAGACTAGACTTGTTAAGCTTATGGGGCGGTAATTACCAGGGTCCGTAGAGGCGCCGCCTTTGTGGAGTGGGACCACAGTTGCCGTACGCCACTCCTTGGGCACGTATCCTGTGGTAAGGCTGAGATTAAACAGCTGCCTTATGTGCGGGGTTAATTCCTCATTTAGCTTTTGCACACAGCCGGGGACACCATCCGGTCCCATTGATGCTGTGTTTTTAGCTTTAGAGAGAGCAGCTTTCACCTGCGCATTTGAGATGTCCGGGAGGCTACACTCGGCTGGGATAGTTATCTCTCCTTTAGGGGAGAGGGGTGAAGTTTGCACTGAACCTGTCTGCCAGTATGTTGGCAATGTCTGTGGGTTCAGTGATTTTTGTATCATTTTGGACTAATTCTGAGCATATCTGGGAGTTTCCACCCAGGTTCCTAACATAGCTGAAAAAGGCCTTATGATTGTCCTTTGAATCCATGGCAATTTTTCTCTCAAAATTGGCCTTAGCTGATTTTATGAGTGCTCGTATTTTTTACTAATAATGATCAGGGGTGACTTCCCTTTTATGGATTTTGTTCTATCATGTAATAGCTTTCTCCTCTTATTGTAAAGTTTGTTAATGGCTGGGGTCCACCAGACTGGACATTTGCCCTTTGTGGAAAGAGTCTTGGTTTTATTTGGGATTGCCTGATCCATGCAGTCCTGGAGGTGTTCATAGAAGGCATTTGTAAGGGCTTCCGCAGCTTGGGTTGTGGTTTCCTCTGACTCAGGGGCCTTGAAGGATACTACACCAGTCTTGAGTAGTGTGAAGTTTGCTTTAGAGAAGTTCTTCACTATGGTCTTTTTGTTTGGGGTGGGGCGGGATGTGGATTTCCAGTGAGATTAGTTTATGATCAGATCTCACCAATGAGGGATATACTTCGGTGTGGAGCATTTTGTCCCCATGTTTGTGACAATGAGATCTAGTATATTTTCTCCTCTCGTGGGAACAGTGACTAGCTGTTCCATGGCATTTGAATTTATGAACTCCAGGAACCGTTGGGCTAGAAAGTTAGGGCTTGAGTAATGTTCCCAGTCTATATTCGGGTAGTTGAAGTCACCCAATATGATGGTGTTTGGAGATACATTTATACCCTCCAGTGTCTTCAGGAAGGCTGTGTGGGGTTCCTGAGTTTGAGAGGGTGGCCTGTAGCATGCTACAATTTGTAGAGCAGTTTTGCCTATGGTTAGTTGCACCTGGATGATTTCCGAAGCTTCGTGCATTGCCACCAACCTGGAGGTATGGGTATCCTTTATGAATATGGATACACCCCCTCCTTTTGTGGTGTGGTCCGGGTTTTGGGGCCGGAACGCATGATATGAGGTAAAACCTAATAGTGCCGGGGTGCTCTCAGGAGCCTTGAACCAGGTTTCACGTACAGCACAGACATCGATGTTCTCCATACTGAGAAGGGCCTCGAGTGCGTGCATTTTGAGATTTAGACTTCTGGCATTGAGCAGCATTACCCTCAGTTTCTTCCCATTTTTGTTTTCTAGGGTGGTAGGTTTAGAATTTGAGCCTTGCCTAAAAAAGGCACTATGGGGTGGCAAGAGCCTTAGCCAATATCTGGAATCCCAGGGGTGACAGGTGCAAGCCGTCCCTTGTGAAGCAGCGTGGCTTGTCAAGCATGTCATCCCAGGCAGACAAACACTGGATCCCCTTTGAATGACACCAGACATTAAGCCAGTTGTTAAAGCTGATCATCTTGTCTCTATATTGTGGCATCATTCTTGGTGAAGGAAGGATACTGCTCAGGGTTAGGGTCATACCTGCCTGGGCTACATAATCAGAGAGCTCCTCTATGTCTCTTTTCATGTAGTCCAGGGAGGTACGTCTCAGGTCGTTCACACCAGCATGGACAATGACTGTGTCATATTTGTACTTGCCGTGGAGTGACCCGAGTGCTTGTGTTATGTGGCGGATTCTAGCCCGATAGGCAGCTTACTGTGACCCTCTCCTTGTTCAGCCTGGTGAGTGGGACGTCAGTGTGTCTGACTATGGAGTCACCTATGACAAGTATGTTTGGTGTTGTATTTGGCCTTAAGGGCTGTGACTGCTTTGCACACTGCTTTTGTGGTTTATGTGTTGCTTGTGGGGTGTCTTGAGGTAGCAGTTGTTTGGGTGTCTGCTTTGGAGGCCTCTGCTGTTTAGGTAAATTTTTACTCAGAGCCTCCGAGTATGTCTTTGTGTGTTTATGTGTTTGATTCAGTGGAGTGGTAGCATTATGTGAGGCTGGTTTTGTGGTGTGTGTAGTTGCCTTCTCCTCCTGTCTGGACTTGCCAGTCCTGAGTTGAGAGAGCTCAGCCTCCAGTTTGGCTAAATAGCTGCATCTCTCGCAAGTATTTGTGTTATGTGGGAGGAGGAGAGGGTTGTCTGTGTACATGAGGCAGTTATAACATTGCCTCAAGATTCCCAGATTCACCAGCTGGACCGGAGAGGAGATTGACAACTGACCTTTGGACATGCTAGAATAATATTGGGAAATCCTTAATTGAAAACAAGGGCCAGTGGGGAGTGAGGGTGTAGTGCTTTTAATTTTTAGTGCTGACTTATATAATTGCTTTAGTGAGCAAGTGCCCGGTAACTTGAGTGCAATGTGTTACAAGTAACTAAATGCAAAAACGACAAACAGTAACTTTCTTTCAAGTGAAACAAGGAAATAAGTACAGTAAGCAATGCAGATATCACTAGTGATCCACAGAAGCTGAGAAGTTGCGTATTAGGTGGAATTAGCTTCCAGGGAAATAACAAGCAAACAAACAACAAGCATATAAACAAAGCTAGATTCAGCAGGCCTGGATCTAGTCTATGCTAGAGCAAACAAGGTGAACCAATTTCAGTAAGATACAGTTCAAATATTCAGGCACTATAAACCTTTAACCAGAAATTCCCAGCTCAGAAGGGCAGAGTCCAGCCTCTTCTCCCACAAGAGTGCAGACTACGAACCTTCTTAATGTAAAATAACTGGCCTGAAGCCCAAGTGCCTAAACCAGAACTAATACACTTGGACACTGGGCTCTCAATCAGCAGTTCCCAACTTAGAAGGATGAAAGCTACCTGTCCTGCCACCACAGTGCTTGCCACAAACCTTCCTAATGTAAAACAACTGGTCTGTAGCCCAAGTGCTTAATCCAAAAGACTTGAATGATAGCTACACTTTAATCAAGTTACAACCAAGCAGTAATAAATACCATTGAATACTTTAGAGAATGTCTGGATTAGTGCTCAAGTTACACAAACAAAGCTAGATCCAGCAGGCCCGAATCCAGTCTATGCCACAGCAAACAAGGCGCACCAACTTCAGTAAGAAACAGTTCAGATATGCATGCACTATAAGCCTTTAACCAGAAATTCCCAGCTCAGAAGGGCAGAGTCCAGCCTCTCCTCCCACAAGAGTGCAGACCACGAACCCTCTTAATGTAAAATAACTGGCTTGAAAGCCCAAGTGCTTAAACCAGAATTAATACACTTTTAGAATAACAGACACTGAGCCCTCAATCAGCAGTTCTCAACCTAGAAGGATGAAAGCTACCTGTTCTGCCACAACAGTGCAGACCACAAACCCTCCCAGTGCAAAACAACTAACTGGTCCGAAGCCCAAGTGTTTAAACCAAAAGGCTTAGAATGAGTTACACCAAGCAGTAATAAATACAATTGAGTATTTGATGTTCTTAAGTTGTACCCAACCCATTATTTTCAGATATGATAACAAAACAGACTTCCTGGCATACCATGAAGCCATGATGAGAATATTATGAAGTGACTGTTTTTATGCATATACTATTATATTTAGAAGAAAACACATTTCAAATGTGCATTAGTTGAGAAATGTATTCACTGCAGTACAGCAGTCAGATATGGCATTAGGAGCCACGAAATGAAAGCCAGGATAGCAGTATAGTATCTATCATCTCCTAACCATGTTTTTTACCTTGGTTTTTTGTCCTCCTAAAACTAATATATCTTCCCTTAAAGAGTGAGTGGTCATCTAAATCTAATTTACCACGGGGACAAAAAAAATGCAACCAAATGCCACACCAAGAACGGTTGTAAAAACTGAAGTACTACAAGACCTTAATTAGAAAGTTGCCTTAATGTTAACATTCTTTAGAAAACGCATGCCAAGTCTGAAAGTCAAATAAATCTAAACTTTAATAGATTTATTGATTAGTACTAAGTTAGCTGCCCTTGTAAGCCTCACCAATTACCCCACGTGAGAATCAAATCCTGCACCTTGTGCCTGTAAGGTAAGCACCTTAACTATTATGCCAACTTCCAACCCTCAATGAGTTATCAGAAAATGACAAATTTTATAAGACAGAACATGAGAACAAAAACATGAGGCGAAAGTTTAAACTCTGCACAGTTAAGAGGTATGGTACTCGATTACAAAATAACCCAAGTAATAAAATGTAAAAATAAAACACTGGTCGATTTGGAACTACGACAGCCTTAGCTGTGAATAAATAACTGGAATACTAAATTATCCTATGATGAAGAGGAGTGAGGTTGCTTTCTTCCTTCTTACCAGCAGTTGAAAGGAAGGAACCATTTCAGTTTATTTTATTTTGTTTATTTTTAACAAGTTTGATTGGTGAAGGAATACATAAAACCCTGTGATTGTTCATGACTAACAGCAGACATATAAAGTTTTTCCCAGTTTATGGAACTACTCAAGATACACAATAATATGTCTAGCATGCAAGGCATCCTCTGAACAAATTCTGATGGATTTACAGAACATAAACAAATGAAATGGCATCATAAATCCTCAGTATAGAACCTCTTCTGCACTATACTGGTTGGAGAGATAGGTGTACATCCCTGTCTCTGCTGTCCATATTCAAGTACAACTTGTATCTATGGATGGGCAACAGAAAATTGACCCCAGGACTAGTATAGTGCCTTCATTATTACACACCACAAAAAAGGCAAAAAGATAATCACTTTTTGAGTATCCCTCTGATGTTAGAGTGCAATTTAAGTCAATGTAAAAATGGCCACAGCCTTATATTTCAAGAGACTGCTGTTTTACATATGTGCAGTGTGCCTCCTCACCTTTACTCCCAAAGGTAGCCACCTTCTCACCATTACTCCCAAAGGCAGCCGCCTTCTATTTTTCACTATATGATGTTAGACTGGGACAAAACTGAAAGACCAAATAAAAGACAGTTAACAGTTTTTAAGCTATTGCTGTCAGAAATGTATAAACATCAAGTCGCTTACCTAAAAAAATAGCCATGGATGTGATGTTTGATATAAGGAAAGTTAAAAAAATGACAATCACAGTAATGTATTTCAAAATGTTGTACCTAAACACAACACTGTGCATAACCAAGCTATAATGACCCTCTGAGCACACAACACTGTACATAACCAAGCTATAATGACCCTCTGAGCACACCTCTGAGATTTGTGAGTGAGGAAAGTTTAAGAAATAATGACCACACTGACCCCATTTCCATCATAAACACCAGCATCAGCAAACATCTGTCTTAAATGACACAATCAGAAAAGTGCGCACAAAAAAACATATCTAAAAACATGCATAACACTGTTGTATAACATTTAAAAACTGTCTATTAAATTTCAAAATATTAATTTTAATAAATATCAGTTTTGAAGAGATTTAAGTTTTTAAAACAGAATGCAATGCCACATTTTCATTGATACCTGGATAAACCATTGCAATGAGACATAATTGCTGAATAGTCACTGCCCCTGATAAATCTGGTCCGTCACAAGATGCACATAAACACACACACACTTGATGCACATTTACCTTCAGGCAAATTAGAGGAATACTTTTTCAGATATGCCATGTCTTTGTTGGCAGAATCCAGCACATGGATAAACAGAGACAGGGAAGGTATTCATACTCCATGCAATGAAGCCACAACCAAGAACTTAACCATGCACTGTGAGATGGCAGTGGTACTCAATGAACCACTGTGCTAATAAGCAGTTACATTCACACACATGCGGTTACTGCTAGACTACCAAAGACAGCCCCACTTATCAGGTACAATGTTATTATTTCACAGTGATGAAAAGCAAAATAAATTACGGCTAACTTGTTAATGTTAAATAACCTGCAACATCCTACACACACACAGGCACGCACACAGTTGTAACATCTGTTAGTCTTAACTAAAGCCCAAATTGATTTTTTTTCCTTATTACTGCTATTATTATTATTATATTGTGAAATCAGCACTGAGCCCTTGCTCAAACTGCATCTATTTCATATGGTCTGTCTGCAGGTAAATGAATTCCTCAAGCATCAGTTGCTTGTAACACAAGTTGTCAAGGAACACAATAGCAATCACTGTTTCCCATAGGAAAGCACTGCTGCTGCTGCAATTTCCAAGTGTTTGCCAATGGTGGTTCCTTTCTTTTGGCTGATATCTCCATTCTTCAAGTTGGTATGACTACAAAATTGGTACATATAAGTTCTGGTGATGCGGGTGATGTGCCCCCACAGTGGTTCTGTAAAAAGCACTTGCAGGTTATTAACTTTTTCACTCTTTTGTATTTTGGCATTAGTTTTTAGCATTTCTAATGCTTGGGGTTTTGTTATTCAACATTTAATAGTAGAACTATATTATATACTGAACGTTTATTTCAAATCTTTTAGTGTTTAGCACAGAGCACTGACTGCATTTTGTAGCCAGCTTACATAAATACAGCTTCAGTTGTATTTGCATGTGTTCATTCATATCTATTTGCCATCTATACTGCAAGTTTATCAAATTCATCATAAATGTATGAAAAACACACTAGGAGTTCTATAAAATATTTCCTAGTACATGTTAAAATCCACAAAAAAAAAAAATTTCCAATGGACTTTTCTGGAGAGTAACACTGTTGCATTGAAGACACAACTCTGTAATTACATATGTGGATGTAGTTTCGGACAGGCGATTGCATGCCTTCTTATTGTACAGTAAACACACACACACACACACACACACACACACACACACACACACACACACACACACACACACACACACACACACACTAACTCACCTGTTGTCGTTGATTCCAATCGACTGATTCAACTTCTTCAAGCAGCTGCAGCAATAAATCCACCAGACCAGACCACCACAGACTGACACTATAATTTTGCTGTAACTGTTGAGCCAAAAAAAAAAAAAAATGTTTTTAAGCTTTATAAAATTAAATATAACACACGGAAAAAAAAGATTACTGGTTCATCCAATGCCGAAAACCGACTGAGTGATTCTCGCTCTTTTCCCAGCTCATAAAGCCCGGGAAGAGAGCGACAACCAATCAGTAGCATTTGTCCAGCAAGCACGTCATGACGTGGCTGCGGACGTCGCAGTCCGAGCCCCTTCCATATCTATGCGGTTTGTGAGTCAACCGCATAGATTTCTGGGAAGTTCTGGGCATCAGAATGATGCCTCCTTAGCTTCTCCGGGCTGCAATGAAAATATTGCAGCAACCCAGCAAGAATTTAGGGGAAAAAAAAAATGCTGTTGCGATTAAAGCGCGCAATGCGCATGCGCGTAATTTCGAGTCGTGGACTCGAAATTTAAGTTTAAAACGTACAAAAACAGATTTTTTTTTTTTTTTTTTTACATAAAAAAATTAAACAAACTACTCAGCTGTCTAGCTGAGGGGGCTGCAGTCCGGCAGACCGATGCCACGAGCCGCCCCTGGGCTACACACTAAAGTGCGATAGCCTTTTCTGATCGCTTGTAGTCGTTTAAAGCTGTTTTAAGTGACTTTTTACTGTTTTTGCTTTATCTTTTCAAAAAACAAAAAAACAAAAAATAAACAAAAACATTCCTTGTTTCCCACCTTTCTAAGCTAGTATAGTCCAGGTTTCAGGCTAATGCTGAATTCTTGGCTGTGTTACAAATTTCTGAGTCGCCCATACCTTACTTGGATAGACGGAAGTTTCTCTGTTCACCTGTGAGAGAGAGGAACTTTGAGGAGCCACCTGTCCCTGGAGGAGTGGGTCCAGCCCAGAAGTTAGTTTAAAAACCGTGTTTGCATGGTTTTGCATGCCAGGCAACACAGGTTAGCTAGGGTTAAATTATTCCCAGCTCCACTAAGTCTCCTCTTCAGTTTTTCCCTTGAAACTAGTCTAACTCTCAACCTAAGCACTCAAAAAGCATCCTACAGTCCAGCACTTGATCAGACCTAATAGCAAGCACTAATATACCCCAACACTTGATTGCCCAGCAGGGCAAGGCTCTTTATCCACCCCTCACCATCCAAGCCTCATGTACACAGACAACTCTCTCCTCCTACCACAAAACACTAACATATGTGAGAGATGCAATTATACAGCCAAACTGGAGGTTAAGGCCTCTCCACCCAAGACTGGAACAGACAGTCATGAGGAGAAGGTTAACACTTGCACCACACCTCCAGCCTCACATAGACCTACTAAACCAGCACTGGCAAAAAATACACATAAATACACTAAATCATACTTGGAATCTCTAAATAAAAACCTGCAAAGCAGACACCCAAAAAATCTGCACCTCCCGTTACAAACCAGACAACACATAAAACACAAAATCAGTGTGCTGCACAATCACAGCCCTTAAGGTGAAATAACATAACTAACACACTAGTAATTGGTGACTCTATGGTCAGGCATACTGACATCTCACTCACTAGGGTGGACAAGAAGAAGGTTACTGTTAGCTGCCTGTCGGGAGCCAGAATCCACCACAAAACACAAGCACTCAGGTCACTCCAGAACAAGTACAAATATGACTCTGTCATTGTTCATGTTGGTGTGAATGACCTGAGATGTACCTTCCTGGACTGCATGAAAAGAGACATGGAAGAGCTCTCTGATCATGTAGCCTAGGCGGGTATGACCCTGACCCTGATTAGCATCCTTCCCTCACCAAGAATGATACCTCAGTATAAAGAAAAAATGATCAATTTCAACAATTGGCTAAGCTTCTGGTGTCATTCAAAGGGGATCCAGTGTCTGTCAGCCTGGGACGACATGCTTGACAAGCTGCGTTGCTTCGCAAGAGATGGCTTGCACTTGTCACCCCTAGGGTTTCAAGTACTGGCCAAGGCTCTTGCTGCCCCGATAGTGTCTTTTTTAGGCAAGGCTCAAAAGTCAAACCCACCTCCTCAAACAGCACAAATAAAAAAATTTAGAGTCATGCTACTCAACGCCAGGAGTTTAAATCTCAAAATGCATGAACTTGAAGCACTCCTCAGTATGGAGAACGTCGACATCTGTGCAGTAACTGAAACCTGGTTCAAGGCTCCAGAGAGCACTCCAGCACTACTGGGCTACAACACATACCACACATTTCAGCCACAGAACACGGACCAAAACACAAAAGGAGGGGGTGTATCCATATTCATTAAGGATAACTACACCTCCAGGTTAGTGGCACAGCATGATACCTCTGAGATCATCCATGTGCAACTAACATCGGGCAAAGCTGCAATGCAAATTGCGGCCTGCTACAGATCACACTCCATGACCTAAGACCACCACTCTGCCTTTCTGGAAACACTGGAAAACATGAAGGTCCTACCGAACACCCTGATATTGGGCGATTTCAATTACCCTACCATTAACTGGGAAAACTACTTGAGTACACACTCCCAGGGTCAGCGCTTCCTGGAATTTATCAACTCAAATGCCCTGGATCAGCTGGTAAACTCCCCTACCAGAGGTGAAAACATATTGGACCTGGTCATCACCAACATGGGCGACAGGTGTTCCGCACCAGAGGTCAACCTGTCACTGGTTAGATCAGACCATAAACTAATCACTTTGGATGTCTACACCAAACCACCACCCCCAACCAAGGAAACCACAGTGAAAAACTCTTCTAAAGCAAACTTCACCTTACTTAAGACAGAGGTGGTAAGTTTCACAGCCCCCACTCTAAAGGATAACACTGCCCAAGATTCAGAATCCTTTACAAATGTACTCTATGAGAACCTACAAGGACGCATGGATTGTGCCATCCCTAGCAAAACCAAGACTCACTCCCCTAAGAGAAGGAAACCAGTCTGGTGGACCCCTGCCATAAACAGGTTATACAATAAAAGGAGGAAACTAGTTCAGAAAAAAAGCAAATCCCAAGAAGGAAAGACATCCCTGATCAGTATCAGTAAGAAACTAAGGTCCCTCATAAAATCATCCAAGGCTAACTTCAAAAGAATAATAGCCAAGGATTCAAAAGATAACCACTAAGCCTTCTTTAGCTATGTCAAGAATCTAAGTGGCAACTCGCAGATGTTCTTCATTCCACATTGCTGCAGTCCTAACTATTGGGGTAGTCCGCTGTCCAGTCGGCCCGAATACCAAAGTATATGGCTGACGTCGGTCAGGGCACATTAGACTGACGTCAGTACGTCAGGGTACTAATGCGCATGACCGACGTCATATCCTCAGTCTTTTTTGCCGCATGGTCCGATGCAGAAGCAATTTTGCGAGTGCAGGTTGGCGTTCTGAAAGTTTCTGAAGCCAGAGTTTCAGACCGAATCAAAGTTGGCTAAGTACCCCGTTGGGGAATATTTTGGTTTTTTCTTGCCTCAGTATTTAACCGGATGTCAGAAAAAGTGAATAACTGTATTTCTTGTGGGAAACAGATACCTCATAGGGATTACCATACTTTGTGTATACCTTGTTTAGGGCCTGAGCACGACGTTGTTGGATGCCGCTCTTGTGCTAGATTTAACAAACGCACTATTAAGAGAAGGTTAGACTGTGCCAGGTTAGTGTTTGGGAAGCGTTGTAATTATAAGATGCCGTCGGATGTTCCGACGCCGGCTTCGGCTAAAAAACGCAAGGACAAAACGGCAAAGCCTAGAGTGGAGGAACCGACAGTCCCAGAAGTCGGTTCTTTAGAGGGCTCAGTGGAGCCGGAGGTTTTGCCAGGTGTTTCTTTGGAGTCTCAGGGAGAGACTTTACTGTTACAGGATGTATCCTCTCAGGAAGTAGGCCAGGCTGAGGGGGCTTCTCAGGTGGCTGTTCTTCCCTCTCTTCCTAAGGTGGTCAGAGCCTCCCCTTCGGTTTCCAAGGCCTCTTTGAGGGGCAGGCCGAGTTTTGCTTCAGTGGGGGTTTCTCCTAGTACTTCAGGGTCTTTGCCTAAGAAACATATGCTTAAAATGGCAGAGGATTTGATTACTATGATAAGGGGTTCTATGCCCCCTCCTGATAAGAGGCCTAGGGTGGAATCTGAGTTTGAGAGTTTTGAGCAATGCTCGGAGGCTTCTGAGTCTTCGGCTGAAGACTTGCAGGAGTACCCTCCTTATTCTGATTCTGATGTGGATGATTCTACTCCTTCAGCTTCCCCTCCTGAGGATTTTTCATTTTCAGAGACTCTGCATTCCATGAGGGAGCATTTTAAATGGGAAGGTCAAGATTTCTCTGATTCCAGGAAAAGGCTTAGGGAATTCTTGTTTTTACCCCAGCACAGGCCTTTAGCTATACCTCCTGTTTTAAATGTGGTGGAAGATGTTTTTGCAGAGGCTTCCCTGAATCCGGATTCTTTGCCTCCTGCCCCAGTTAAACCGGATAGATATTATAGGGTGCCTGAAGCTCATAAGTATCTTTTTCAGAGTCCAAGGGCAGACCCGGAAACTGTCTCTCAGGGGCCTAAAGGTGTGAAGGCCTCAGTTGTTAAAAATCCTGTCCCTCCTGATAAAGAGGCTAGGGCTTTGGATAGATGGGGAAAGAAAGTGTATACTTCTTCCACTTTAGCCATGAGGGCGTTGAATTGTCAGTTTCACATGTTAAAATATCAGAATTATCTTCTTTCACAGTTGAAATCTAAGGTGGATGCTCTGGCGGAAGGCATTGAGTGTAAAGAGTTGCAGGATTTAGTTCATGTGTCTGAACAAGTGGGTAAACATTCCTTGCAATGTGGTTTTGATGCTGTGCAGGCCTCCTCCAGGGTGGCTGCCACTGGTTCTGTTCTTCGTAGGCAAGCCTGGTTGAGAGATCAGAACTTAGCTGAGCATGTTAAGACAAGGATTTTGGATGCTCCTTTACAGTCTGATGTGTTGTTTGGTTCACCTGTGGAAGCAGTTTTAAAGAAGATGGAGGACAAGGCTAAGTCTATGCAAACTGTTAAGGATTTTTTGCAGGTGCAGCCTCCGAAGTTTAGTAGAAATTGGCCTGCTAAGGGATGGACTTATCCTGCTTATGATTCCCAGTCTAGGGGTAGGTCTAGACGTGGTAGGGGCAGAGCTCAAGGTGCTTTTTGGCCTAGGACAGGGAGTTCACCTGCTCAGACTTCTGGTGAGGGCAGGGGTCAGTCCTTTCGTAAGCAGACCCAATGACCTGCCTTTTCAGCTGCCAGTACCTTCTCGCCTGGCGGCACCTCTAGGAGGAAGACTGTCTCTTTTCAAAGAAAATTGGGATTTAATTACCCAAGACAAATGGGTTCTGGATATCATTCACCACGGTTACAGGTTTTATTTCCATACCTTGCCTCCTTTCAAAGGCATGCCAGACATTCCTCCTCTACAAAGACAAGAGGCTCACAAGCAAATTTCTCAGTTACTCCAAATAGGGGCAATTCAGCGGTTCCTGTGCCAGAAAGGGGCCTAGGATTTTATTCTCGCCTGTTCCTAGTACCGAAGAAGGGGAACACGTGGAGACCAATTTTGGATTTATCTATCCTCAACACTTATCTGGACATTCCCAAGTTCAAAATGTTGACGTTACAACAGCTTTTACCTCTGCTGGGCAAGGATCACTGGATGGTAACTTTAGATCTCAAGGAAGCTTACCTTCATGTGCCTATAAGACTAAGTTGCAGAAAGTATCTGCGTTTTCGAGCTGGAAATTCTCATTATCAGTTCTCTGCATTGCCCTTTGGCTTATCTACTGCGCCCAGAGTATTCACAAAGGTTCTGGCTCCAGTGATAGCTTCCTTCAGGCTAAAAGGAATTCAAATTTATCCTTACTTGGACGATTGCCTGATTCTGGCTCAAGAAAAGGAAGACCTTCTACAGCATTTGGAATATGTCATAGCAGTGCTAAGATGCCTAGGGTATTCTGTGAACGAAATAAAGTCCAGTCTAGTACCCTCTCAAGACATGTGCTTTCTGGGTGTGAGACTGAATACAGCAGCCCAGATGGCCTTTTAACCCCGGACAAACAAAAGAATCTTTCCAGTTACTTCCATCAACTATCTCTTCAGTCCGGGCTGACTGCAAGGACAGTCCTTCAAGCCTTAGGGTTCATGGCATCTTGTATTCTGGTGCTTCCCAATGCCAAACTGCATATGAGGAAGCTACAATGGTATCTCAAAATGTATGGACACAGCACTGCCAGGATTTGGACACTGTCATTCAAATAATACCTTGCATTCAAAAGGAATTTTTGTGGTGGGCTCAGGAATGTCACCTAAACAAGGGACTCTCTGTGACCCGGCCAGAGGCGAGTCAAATTCTAACGACAGATGCCTCAGACATTGCTTGGGGAGCTCATCTAAATGGAAAGTGGATACAAGACAAGTGGCCTGCCAGACTACAGCATCTACATATCAACATGAAGGAGATGTTAGCAGTCCAGTTTGCATTAATGGCTTTCAAGGAGTTACTTCTTCCAGGGCAGGTGTTGATTCTAACAGACAACACAACTGTCATGTGGTACATCAACAAACAAGGGGAACACATTCTTACCCATTGTGCAGGCAAGCAATGATTTTATGGGAAACTGCGCTAAGCTTGCAACTAACTCTTCAGGCAAGGTTTCTGCCGGGAGCACAGAACTCCTTAGCAGATGTGTTAAGCAGGCAAATCATGGATCCCCACGAGTGGAAACTGGATCTTCATGTATTTCAAAAGTTGACAGTGTCCTGGGGAACTCCAGACATAGATCTGTTCGCTTCTCCGCTAAACCACCAGCTGCCAAAGTTTTGCACAAAGAGGTTTCATCACACAGCTTGGAAAGTGGATGCTCTTTCTTTCAGTTGGAAAAATCTTCATGTGTATGCGTTTCCACCTCTGCCTCTTCTTCCAAAGGTGCTTCTAAAAGTCAGACAAGACAAGCCAAGGATGATTTTAATAGCTCCAGATTGGCCTCGGCAGCACTGGTACCCATTACTGCGGAGTCTGGTAAAGAAGCCTCCATGGCCTTTACCCTTGATTCCACATCTGTTGTCTCAGAAGGACGGTCGTCTGCTCAATGTCAAGCTTCACTCTCTTCATCTAACAGCCTGGCATATTCTGTTTTGAAAGACAGCAGGTCTCAACTTCCTCAACAAGTTTTAAATGTGATTATGGAAGCCAGGAGACCTAGTACAAGGAAAGTGTACGCAGAAAAATGGAAGAGATTTTTATTTTGGACTGCAGCAAAGAATTTGGAGATTTGAGCCTAATTTGAGTGTGGCTCTTCAATATCTTACTGAGTTATTGGACAAAGGTTTGTCTTTCTCTTCCATTAAGATTCATGCTGCAGCAATTTCAGCTCACTATGATTGTGACCCACCATTGTTTTCACATCCTTTGTTCAGGCAATTTCTTAGAGGGGCAAAGAATATAAGACCCCCACGTAGAGCTCCTACTCCTGCTTGGGATCTCAATTTTGTGTTGGAGAAACTTACTCTACAACCTTTTGAGCCTGCAGCTACTGCTGAACTGAAATACTTGTCATGGAAGACTGCTTTTTTGTTGGCCATTACTTCTGCAAGAAGGGTTTCTGAGTTACAGGCCCTTATGGCGGTTGAGCCTTTTGATTTTTCATAAGGATAGGGTATCATTACGTACTAATCCTTCCTTTATGCCTAAAGTGGTTTCTAGTGTGGCTTTAAACCAAACTATTCATTTGCCTACGTTTTATGCAGATCCCCAAAATAAAGGGGAAAAGATTTTGCACACTTTAGATGTACACAGGCAATTGCGTTATTATTTGAGCAGGACTAAGGATTTTAGGCAGTCTCAGCAGTTGTTTGTTTCTTTTGCTTTGAGTTCTCAGGGCAAGCCTGTGTCAAAACAAACTATTTCTAGGTGGATTGGGTTTTGCATTGCATTTTGTTATTCCCATCATGGCAAGGAGATTCCAGCTGGGATTAGGCCTCATTCCACTAGGGCTACTGCCACTTCAACAGCTTTTTAAGGGGTGGCAACTAAGGATATTTTGGAGGCAGCTACTTGGAGTTCAGTGCATACTTTCTCTAAGCATTACCACCTTCCTCTCTACTCTAAGTCTAGGGCTGGTTTTGCCACAGCTATTTTGCAAGGCATGTTATCAGCTCCTGCTTCCTTATGATTTGCCAGCCTCCCTTACCTCTGCTTTGGGATTCTACCCAATAGTTAGGACTGCAGCAATGTGGAATGAAGAACATAGTACAGTTTTGTACCTACCATAAATGTAGATGTTCGAGGATCCACATTGCTGCAGTCCAATTTACCCTCCCTCCTTCCCCTCTGTGTTTAGGGGTGGTTGTGTAGGTGAGGTTATATTCTGCTATTTTTGTATGTTTTATATATATATATATATTTTGGTGCAGATATGTTGGGAGTTTTTTTTGGTTTTTGGCCTTATCTTTTCAGGGTCTTCTGACATCTGGGGCAAGAAAAGAATGAGGATATGACGTCGGTCATGCGCATTAGTACCCTGACGTACTGACGTCAGTCTAATGCGCCCTGACCGACGTCAGCCATATACTTTGGTATTCGGGCCGACTGGACAGTGGACTACCCCAATAGTTAGGACTGCAGCAATGTGGATCCTCGAACATCTACATTTATGGTAGGTACAAAACTGTACTATATGCTCTGAGCTAGTGCAAAATAGCACAAAATATACTGAACCTACTGATATTGCCAACATCCTGGCAGATAGATTCAGTGCAAACTTCATCCCTCTCTTACCTCCAAAAGGGCCCACAACAATACCAGAAAAGTGTAGTGTCCTGGAAATCACAGACGCACAGGTGAAAACAGCCCTTTCAAAAGCCAAAAGTACAGTGTCAATGGGACCAGATGGTGTCCCAGGATGTGTCTTGCATGAACTATAGAACAAAGTAACCCCCCACCTAAACATGTTGTTTAGCGTCAGCCTCTCCATAGGCTACGTGCCCATAGAATGGTACACAGCAACAGTTATTCCACTCCACAAAGGAGGGGCCACAACTGACCCTGTTAACTATTGCCCCATAAGCCTGACTAGCCTGGTCTGCAAGGCTATGGAGCGCATCATCATGGAACTCATTAACAAAGACATTGGGAACCTCCAAACACTTGACCCAACCCAGTTTGGCTTTGTTAAGGACAGATCATGCCTACTAAACCTGGTTGACTTCTTTGAGACAGTCACCAAGGCCATAGACAAGGGAAAGGTGGTTCACACAGCCTACCTTGACCTCACCAAGGCATTCCATACCATTCCTCACTTGGGTATTATAGAAAAAAACTCATCAGCCTGAACATAAACCCCTACATCACAAGATGGGTTGCCAACTGGCTTACAAACAGGACTCACAAGGTAAGAATAGTAGGCTCCAGGTCCAACTCTAAACCAGTCACAAGTGGTGTCCCACAAGACTCAGTCTTGAGACCCTTATGGTTTGGCATATAATTCTCAAAAGTACAGGCAAACACAGGAGGACTATGGCTAACCATGTTCGCTGATGACTGCAAACTGGGAGCCATAACTGGCTCTCTGGCTGACATGGACATACTCCAAAAAGGCCTTACTGAGATGGACACCTGGTGTCAAAGTCATGGCCTCAAGCTAAATGCCAAAAAATGCATAGTCATCCCATTTGGGAAAAACAAAACAACCACGAATTATCACATAGGTTAATACAGAAGAGGTAATAAGAGATCTGGGGACCCAGGTAGACAGTAATCTCTCCTTTGACAATCATATTGCCAAAGTAGTTAGGAAATCCTTCTATGTGGCCCATTTAATTACTAAAGGGTTCATATCTAGAAATAGAGGTTATAGTGCCCCTCTACTCGTCACTCATCAGACCCATCATAGAGTACAATGCCTCATTTGGGATGTACCTCACAAGACACTTCCAACAGCTGGAAAGACCACAAAAGCACCTCATCAAGAGGATTACTGCCCTCAAACATATGTCCTATGCAGCCCAACTGAAAAAACTCTGACTGTACTCAGTGGCATATCACTTACTCAGAGGTGATCTCTGCTTGACTTATAAAGCCATGTCCAACTCAGAACTGATGGACGTGCTCCACCTAAAGAAATCCAAGTCACTGTGAGCCACATGCTCTAGTGATCTAAACCTCACCACAACAATAAATAGAACATGCTGGAGGGATAAATCCCTGTCACAGAGACTTCCCATGCTTTGGAACAAAATCCCTAAATACATTAGGCAGAGCCCCTCACTAACACTCTTCAAGAGAAACCTTGATGAGTGGATGGGTAACAGAAAATACATCCCTGAGATCACTTCATTGGCTGTGCTTGACAGAGGCTCAGTTAATTAATCAATGGGGCTGCGAAAGCCAACACACTCTGGCTAGGCTTATAAATGCCCTCGGGCAGATAGCCTAGTACCTACCTATGAACCTACAAGCCTAGCCATAACAATTTCCTGGATATTTCTTCCCACAATATTTACTTCTCTGGACCCTGTCTAGCAGGGCGACTGACGTCATCCCATCCAATAGTCTTTTATTGATTGGCTAGAAGGACATTATTGCATGTTCCTGAAATATTTATGTATGAAGTGCTAGAACATGCTTGTAGAATAATTAAGATCATTGGTTCTGCATATAACATTATAGGAACTGATAGTACTACTTATTTATTAAATTTAAGATGCATTTTATCTTAAACAACCAGTTTTGCTGATGTGTTCACACTATTCCTATGTGTTTGGTATGCAGTGCAGTACAGAATACATGATGTTGTCTTCTCATATGATTTTATTTTTAAGCTATTAACTTTTTCAAATTATTCCATGTTCCTTATTAGACCATAACCCTTAACATTTAAACTGCTAACTTTAATGGACTGGCAATATCTTCAAGAATTCCAGCCTATGAAGTTAACAGGAAGATCTTAAGAAATACTTTATAAATGAAATAGAGTTTATAAAGCTCAACAACAAAGAAGGTATAATTAAATGAATGATATGGGATTCCTTTAAAGCATTCCCAAAAAAAGAAAATAATTAGCATTGTGTAAGAAGGAAAGTAAGCTGCACAGTAATGAATTTTTAGACATCCATAACAAACTTCATGAAGAAAAAAAATACGTTTCAGAAAGGTGACAAAATATTTCTGAAGCAAGTCAACTCCTTAAACAAAGGATATCCAACAATACTCTCCCCACCCCAAAAAAAAAAAAAAAAATTGCACTCTCAGTAGAAAAAATAAGCATTCCTTCACACTCATCAGCACATAGTAGAATATATAACTTAATAATGGGATCAACAGGCTTTACTGGAACTAACTGCAGAAAAGAGACAATAAATTAAAATGTCAACAGAAAAAAAAATCTGTTTAGAGTTTTGGAATTATTATACTGGAATAAATCATGGTTTTAACAACTTCAGCTTTAGTGATGCTTTATATAAAGAATTTGCTGCAAAGTTGAACATCACTAAAATAAAAAAAAAAAAAAGCTTCAAGACAAGCTCAGTAGACGTATATGTTTCATATAAGTCATTGATAAACTAAAATATATTAAGAATAATAAGGCCCCTGGAAAAGATAGCATTATTCATAAGTTGTTCATAGTTACATACCAGATCGGTCGAGTACATACTGGATCGGTCGAGGCCTGGGTTAACAACGACTGCCACCAGTAGTGTTAGCCAACATGGTGCTGGCGGAAATTGGGTTACTGTTGGCTAAAGGAGGAGGAGAAGGAGAATAACAGGGGAAAGGAATGCCTGAATGCAGGAAGAGAGGAGAAATGTTAGGAGTGTGGTAGTGAGGGTAGGAACTTTCAATGTTGGCAGCATGACTGGTATAAAGAGAGAGCGAGCTGATATGATGGACAGAAGGAAGGTTGATATATTGTGTGTGCAAGAGACCAGGTAGAAGGGAAGTAAGGCCAGGTGTATTGAAGGCAGGTTCAAATTGCTCTATCATGATGTGGATGGAAGGAGAAATGGGGTAGGGCTTATCCTGAATGAATAGTATGCCAAGAGTGTTTTGGAGGAGAAAAGAGTGTCGTATAGAGTGATGTTTATGAAGCTGAAAATTGATGGTGTAATGATGAATGTTGTTAGTGCATATGCTCCATACATTACATTGGGTGTGCGACGGATGAGAAAGAAAAATTTTGGAGTGAGTTGGATGAAGTGGTGATGACTGCACCCAAGGGTGAGAGAGTGGTGATCAGAGCAGATTTCAATGGGCATGTTGGTGAAGGAAATAGATGGGATGAGGAAGTGATGGGTAGGTATGATGTTAAGGAAAGGAATGCAGAAGGTCAGATGGTAGTGGAGTTTGCAAAAAGGATGGACATGGCTGTGGTGAATATGTATTTTAACAAGAGGCAGGAGCATAGGGTGACATACAAGAGTGGAGGAAGATGCACACAGGTGGATTATATCCTATGCAGGAGGGTCAGTTTGAAGGAGATTGGAGACTGTAAAGTGGTGACGGGGGAAAGTGTAATTAGGCAGCATAGAATGGTGGTCTGTAGAATGACGTTGGTGATTAAGAAGAGTAGGAGGAGTGTGAGGGCAGCACCAAGGATCAAATGGTGGAAATTGAAAAAGGGTGATTGTGAGGTGGAGTTCAGGGAAGAGTTAAGACAGGCACTGGGTGGCAGTGAAGAGTTACCGAATAGCTGGGTAACTACAGCAGAGCTAGTAAGGGAGACTGCTAGAAAGGTGCTTGGTGTGACATTTCAACAGCGGAAGTAGGACAAGGAGAACTAGTGGTGGAATGAGGAAGTACAGGAGTGTATACAGAGAAAGAGGTTGGAGAAGAAGTGGGATTGTCAGAGAGATGAAGAAAGTAGACAGGAGTATAAGAAGATGAGGTGCATGGCAAAGAGAAAGATGGCAAAGGTTAAAAGTAAGGTGTATGGAGAGTTATATGAAAGTTTGGACACTAAGGAGGGAGAAAAGGACCTGTACCGATTGGCTAGACAGAGGGATCGAGCTAGGAAAGATGTGCAGCAGGTAAAGGTGATAAAGGATAATGAGTGAAACATACTCACAAGCGAGGAGAGTGTGTTGAGGAGATGGAAAGAGTACTTTGAGGGGCTGATGAATGAAGAGAATGAGAGAGAGAGAAGGTTAGATGATGTGGGGATAGTGAATCAGGAAGTGCAATGGATTAGCAAGGAGGAAGTAAGAATAGCTATGAAGAGGATAAAGAATGGAAAGGCTGTTGGTCCAGATGACATACCAGTGGAAGCTTGGAGGTGTTTAGGAGAAATGCCACTGGAATTTTTAACCAGATTGATTAATGAAATCTTGGAAAGTGAGATGATGCCTGACAAGTGGAGAAAGGGTGTTTTGGTACCGATTTTTAAGAATAAGGGTGATGTGCAGAGCTGTAGTAACTACAGAGGGATAAAACTGAACAGTCACAGCATGAAATTATGGAAAAGAGTAGTGGAAGCTAGGTTTAGAAGGGAGGTGATGATTAGTGATCATCTGTATGGTTTCATGCCAGGAAAGAGCACTACAGATGTGATGTTTGCTCTGAGAGTGTTGATGGACAAGTACAGAGAAGGTCAGAAGGAGTTGCATTGTCTTTGTGGACTTAGAGAAAGCATATGACAGGGTGCCCAGAGAAGAGTTGTGGTATTGTATGAGGAAGTCGGGAGTAGCAGAGAAGTATGTAAGAGTGGTACAGGATGTGTACAAGGGTAGTGTGACAGTGGTGAAATCTGCAGTGGTAGTGACAAATGCGTTTAAGGAGGAGGTGGGATTACATCAAGTATCAGCTCTGAGCCCTTTCTTATTTGCAGTGATGATGGACAGGTTGACAAACGAGATCAGACAGGAGTCCCTGTGGACTATGATGTTTGCAGATGACATTGTGATATGCAGTGAGAGTAGGGAACAGGATGAGCAGACCCTGAAGAGGTGGAGATATGCTCTAGAGAGGAGAGGAATGAAGGTCAGCAGGACTAAGACAGAATATATGTGTGTGAATGAGAGGGAGGATAGAGGAATGGTGAGAATGCAGGGAGTAGAGTTGGTGAAAGTGGATGAGTTTAAATACTTGTGGGCAACAAGTTCAGAGTAATGGCGAGTGTGAAAGAGAGGTGAAGAAGAGAGTACAGGCAGGGTAGAGTGGGTGGAGAAGAGTGTCAGCAGTGATTTGTGACAGACGAGTGCCAGTATGAGTGAAAGGGAAGATCTACAAGAAGGTAGTGAGACCAGCAATGTTATATGGGTTGGAGACAGTGGCATTGACAAAAAGGCTGTAGTCAGAGCTGGATGTGGCAGAGTTAAAAATGTTAAGGTTTGCACTATGTGTGACAAGGGTAGACAGGATTAAGAATAAGTAGATTAGAGGGTCACCCCAGGTTAGATGGTTTGGAGACAAAGCCAGAGAGACGAGATTGCATTGGTTTGGACATGTGCTGAGGAGGGATGCTGGGTATATTGGGAAAAGGATGCTAAGGATGAAGCTGCCAGGTAAGAGGAAAAGAGGAAGGCCTACGATAAAGTTTATGGACGTGGTGAGAGAGGACATGCAGGTGGTTAGTGTGACAGAGCAAGATGCAGAGGACTGGAAGAAATGGAAACAGATGGTCCACTGTGTTGACCCCTAATGGAAACAGCTGAAAGAAAAATAAGAAGATTCATGAGTTGTTCAAAATGTTTCCTCAGAAAATGCTTTTGTTTCTTCATCAGAAACCTTCCTGGAAATAGTCCAAATAATTCCAAGTATAAAGAAAATCAAAGGTCTTTCAACTTGTTCAGGATATAAGCAAATTTGTTGACTACAAGATACTTACTTCCATTTTCACAGACAGACTGAAGATATTTCTTCCAGATATAATCAATAATGTCCAAATGGATTTAATCTTTAAAAGAGATATACAAGATAATGTTAAAATAATTATTACTATAATAGATTTAGTTAATGATACTAAACTAGATACATATTTTTCTAATTTTTGACATTTAGAACACTTTTGATTCAGTGTAATGGGTTATTTGCTCAAGAGATAACATTAGCTTAGTTTTCCCCATGAATTTAGTATTTTAATCAAAAGTATATATCAAGATAATAAAATGCATGTGAACTTGGGTATATATTTATTTGGTACAATACATTTGAAAACAGGCTTAAAACAATGATGTCACATTTCAACTCTACATTTTGCCCATGTATTGGAACTGTTAGCATTCAGGTGCAACCTATATATCTTGATATTGTCAATGCAAATGCCTTGTGCCAGCTGGTTGACACCCCTAGAAGAGGTGATAATATCTTAGACTTGGTATTAACCAACATGAGTAACCACTACAGTGCCATCCTCCCTGGTAAGATCTGACCACAAAGTGGTCATTTTCAAAGTCACCATCTCCCACGACCTCCCCCCAAGCTAGAAAAATACTACTCCAAGTCTGATTACAACCTCCTGAGTGAAGGTATAAACAGCTTCACAGCCCCCTCCCTCTTTGTAGGAACTGGCACATATGTCCAAACCTACACTAAAGTACATTACTAGCATTTATATAGCTGCATAGTATCAGGAATACCAGACAGGACAAAATCCTCCTCCTCAAGGAAGAGTAAACCTGTCTGGTGGACATCTGCAATAAATAAACTCTATAATAAAAGGGAAAAAAATGCTGTCCAGGACCAAGAAAGAGCAGGTGCCTAATTGGAAACAATCTTTCCTTAGCCTGAACAAGCAAATAAAAGCACTAGTGAAATCCTTCAAAGACAACTTCAAGTCCAAACTGACCACATCTACTAAAGACTGTCATAAGGCCTTCTTCACATATGTCTGCAATCTCGAAGGAAGCACTGAGATCTGTTCAGAACAGGTGGTCAAAGACACCAGATACATAAATGCCATAATTATAGCCAGCCTGCTACAGACAGGTTCAGTGAAAACTTCACCCTTCTGTCCCCCATGAGTAAGTCAGTATATCTCCAGCACCTTCCCCCCTCCCCTTATCTCAAGGGAGCAAGTCATCACTGTCCTCTCAAAGGCAAAAAATGCAGCCTTCATGGAACTCGATAACATCCCAGGAGGAATCTATAAATGCTGAACTCAGGCAGGAACTTGCAGCACCATTAGGCAAGTTAGTGACCTCTGTCTGGCATATAAAGCAGTCTTAGACCCTGCCTTGATGGGACTGCTGCGTATCCATAAGTCAAGCTCCATTCAAGTAACCCACACTTGTAACCTCAACCTGGTCTGTGACATTAATCGGACTTGTTGGTGAGACAGATTTGTGTCCCAGAGTCTCCCTTTTTGTGGAATACACTCCATCTCCATGTTAAGCAGAGTACCTCATTTAACCCTTTTTAAGTGCAACCTTGATAACTGGATGGGAAAAAGAAAATACAAACCAGGATTCCACCTGCATCCCTGCTGGACATGGGCATCTAGTACTGGCTTGTTGGAACATGAGATAAATTCTTGGCTAGGCTTGTAAGGGCCTCATGGCCAATAGCCTAGTAACTTCCTATGATCCTATGAGCCTTTGATTTGTGAGAACCCCTCCAAATACAACATTGGGCATGCTTCACATGACACACAATGGAACTGTTAACACAATCATACAACTCCACCTATTTCACATCATTGCATCACTTCATCAATTGCCTATATGTTTATCATTGAAAAGGTGTATGTCAGGGCTCTAATAACATATATGGGCACATTATATATGAGATGGATGTAGTCATGAAGAATAGTTAATTACACAAATGCTGACAGTCACACAATATTGCTGGGCAGCACCCGAATAATCTTGTGAATAGTAGCACAACTGGGCATGCAGTGAATTCAACATTGCTGCAAGTGAATATTAACTGGTTATATGTTTGTGTATATACCAGTATTACAATATGTAGATGAAACAAGGCATGTGTGCCCATGTAATTAGTATGATGTAATATTGCTGTATGTCTCATAACATTTAATGCTAGTTAAACACATGCACACGTGCCATACTACAATGTCCGTGTGATGTTGAAAGAGAAATGTGTAGAATGTTAATATACTATACTACAAGGACAGGTAACTTATGAAGGTGACAATATACATAGCATCATCCCATGGCAACAGTCCTCAGGAGGCATATTACTACAGCTGTTATGGAAGGAGCATTTAATCAAATGGCAGCAGTGGTCATCAATATATTATGTCAAATCTCAGATTAGAATACACTTTTGTCCACACCTCAACATAGCACATGTGGATGACAGCTGACATTTGCAATCTTCATAGGGTCATAGGACATTACTAGGCTAATAGTCAATATCAAAACATGTAAACAACACAAGCCTAATAAAAAGCAAGCACCCAGCAATGAGACAGAAAACCAGAAATTTAACGAAAATAAACACTTTACGCACTATGAAGTAACAATAAAAATGATAAGCAATTTCATTTTAACCAAAGTTAAAACTTCATCAGATAAACTGTCCTTTACATTCAATCCTATTTAAGCTCCCCTCCAAGAATCACATGATCAGCAGCAGCCATTCATACATCTGTACCATCACCACACCCCCGCCAAGAAATTACTAAAACAAGTTATATACCATCACAATTGGAAACTCAATTGAAGTAAATTTGATATTGACTATAACCTCCAGGATTATTATTCTACCCTCTCAAATGTAACTCATTCTTATACTTGATGTCATCTCAAATGCGCAGGTGAAAGCTGCTCTCTCTAAAGCTAAAAACACAGCATCAATGGGACCGGATGGTGTCCCCGGCTGTGTGCTACACGAGCTAAATGAGGAATTAACCCCGCACATAAGGCAGCTGTTTAATCTCAGCCTTACCACAGGATACATGCCCAAGGAGTGGCGTACGGCAACTGTGGTCCCACTCCACAAAGGCGGCGCCTCTACGGACCCTGGTAATTACCGCCCCATAAGCTTAACAAGTCTAGTCTGCAAAGCTATGGAGAGGATCATAATGGAGCTCATAAACAAAGATATAGGGGACTTGCAGACATTGGACCCGACCCAGTTTGGCTTTGTCAAGGGAAGATCATGCCTTTTGAACTTGGTCGACTTCTTCAAAACAGTCATCAAGGCCATTGATGAGGGAAAGGCAGTCCATACAGCCTACCTTGACCTTGCAAAGGCTTTCGACACAATACCCCACTCGGGTATTGTAGAAAAACTTACCAGCTTAAATGTAAACCCATATGTCACAAGATGGGTTGCAAACTGGCTTAAGGACAGAACCCACAAGGTTAGAGTTGCTGGCGCTGTGTCAGACTCCAAGCCGGTCACAAGTGGTGTCCCACAGGGCTCGGTCCTTGGCCCCCTATTGTTTGGCATCTACTTCTCAGAAGTACAGGCCAGCATGGGAGGACTTTGGCTGACAAAGTTTGCAGACGACTGCAAACTGGGCGCCATAGTGGAAAGTGCATCGGACACGGATATCCTTCAGAAGGGACTCACGGAAACAGATAGCTGGTGCCAGAGCCATGGCCTGAAGTTAAACGCCAAAAATGTATAGTCATACCCTTCGGGAAAAACAAGGTAACCCCAAGCTACCATATAGGTGGCAATCCACTAAGCACAGAAGAGGTTATCAGGGACCTGGGGACCCAGGTTGACAGTGGCCTTTCTTTGACACTCACGTTGCTAAAGTGGTTAGAAAGACCTTCTACATTGCCCACCTGATCATGAAGGGATTCACATCCATATCTAGTGAGGTCATTGTTCCCCTGTACTCTTCACTTATCAGACCAATGATCGAGTACAATGCCCCATTCGGGATGTATCTCACCCGACATCTGCAGCAATTGGAGAGACCCCAAAAGTTCCTCACCAAAAGGATAAAGGGACTCCAAAATCTGTCATATGCTGCCAGATTGAAGAAACTCCAGCTCTATTCAGTCGCATACCGTCTGCTCAGAGGTGACATGTGCCTGACATACAAGGCCATGTCCAACCCGGAATTAATGGACATGCTCCACCTCAAAAATCCAAATCCACCAAAACCACTAGAGCAAGCGACTTAAACCTTAGCACGGATATAAATAGGATGTGCTGGAGGGATAGATTTATCACTCAGAGACTCCCTATGCTGTGGAATAAAATCCCGGTCCATGTGAGGCAGAGCACCTCGCTGACTCTGTTCAAGAGAAATCTAGACCTGTGGATGGGAGATCGTAGGTTTACCCCGGGAATCATCTCTGTGTCACTGCTGGACAGAGGCACAACAAACTAATGGGCACAGTATTTTTTCATATAAGGGGTGGCGTAAGCCACAAAAATTTGGGCTAGGCTTATAAATGCCTTAGGGCAGATAGCCTAGTATAAACCTATGAACCTATTATTGAGGGTATTGTCACCTCTTCAATGAATTTAACTTTAAAATAGGTGCAGTGCTGGCCTCTCATTAATACCTGGCCAGCTATATGCATTACAATACACCTTCCAGTAGATTTCTCTAACCTCCAGGTTGATATTCCATGGACCCCCCCCCTCAGGTCAATGCTTATCTGCTCCAAAACAGAAAATGTAAAAGTATGCCTGGGATGGTCACTTATATGCATACAAAGGGCATTAGTCATTTTGCCGTTTTTAATATCTGGGAGATGCTCATAAATCCATTCACAAATTCTCCTTTCAGTTTTTCCTATATAAACACCATCACAATGTTGGCACATGCGACATAAACCAAAGCTTTACTCTCACAGCCAACCCTCACCAACATCTCAAAAGCCTTGCCCCTGATGGTAACTCTGTTGCCTGTTTGAATAAATTCTAACCAGTACACAGTCAGCTGACAGGATCCACAGCTGTGGATCCTTTGAGCTGACTGTGTGCTGGTTGGAATTTTTGTTTCATTACGTTTACTTTGGAATTTTAAGTTGTTTGAATAAATTTACAAAAAGAGCATATCCCACAGAGTACCATCCCTGATTTAGATAACCTGATTGGTTGAGACCTCTCTGAACATTTTTTTTATTCTTCCTATATACCAAGGTGGGAGTGGTACCTAGTATGTCCCGAAAAGACCTAGCCTCCCTCAGTAATATCCAGTTCTTATTCAAGATAGCCCTGATATTTGTGCTATCCATACTAAACATCATGAACAGGGATATCTTTATGGATGATCCCAGATGACATACCATTTTGATTACTTCTTGTTCCTGCATTTTTGCATTAAGTAATGGTGCAATGTCATCATCTGAGCTGCCCAAACAAGTAAGTAGCATTCCACTGGATCCTCAACACATATTAACTAATCATATTGTCTTTAGAAGGTCAAACCGCCAAATACGAAAGACTAATGGTTGCAATTACTTGTAAAATTCATAAATGTTATAGTCTTATTGATATAGTAAATAAAGGATCCACTTGTCTCCTCCTCCTCCTTCGAAACAATAAATATGCCATCCAAATAACATAAATATAGCTTAATATGCTTATGGATGGGGCATCCTCTGATGACGAAAAAGGTGGATGATGTTTTGAGGCAGATAATTAGTACCTAATGCTGAAATTGGGAATATTTTAAACAACAATATGGCAAGCATACATACCTCCATGGATAGTATTCAATGACAAGGACCTTAATAGAGCTTATCCAGTCTCCTTATTTGATAAAATGATTCATGATATCACATATAAATATACAAATATCCAGTAAGACGCCAAAGTCCAACCCAAGCAGGTAAAGACAAAGATACTGTCTTTACACATCCTGTTACCCATAAAGTGTTTCACTTTAAAGGAAGAGCAACCTGTCGTACAACCAACATAGTATAACTAGCAGACTGTTGTCAATGCCAAGGTTTTTATGTAGGCAAGACAAATAGCATGTTTAAAACAAGGATTCTTCAGCATCTTTCCAGCATTAGGAATAATGATGAAAGAAATGCATTATGTAGGCATGTGACTTCATTTCCTACAGACACATTTAAATTTAGGGTCATTGCAAATGTTAGGCCTAGCACCAGGGGGGTGATATCATGCTTCAAACAGAAACAATAGAAACTAAATGGATAGCCAATCTAATGGCCAATAGGAAGCCTGGGTTGAATTAATTCATACCTATTAAGCCTATTTTGAAAAATAGGCGGGTATTTCACTAAATGTGTTTGCCATTTTGTTGAACATGATTGGCTTTTTATGTGTATATAAGCTAACCATTTTATTAATTTTATGTATCTGAAGAAGGGTTATCCCGAAAGCGCTTATCTTGTGATTTTTAAGAATAAAGAAGATTTTTAAGCTGTCAGCAGTGTCCAACCTTGCTTTGTTTTTCTTCATGATATCACATATAAAAGGAACACTTTGAATCATTACTTGGTGTCCATAGCTACCCTCCGAAATTGCTCCTCAGTCACAGGCAAAGGCATCAAAGGATCTCTGACCTTGTCTCCTGCCTTGCCTACTTTCTGGTGCTATTCACAGGTCTTGCAGTACAATAATATATCCCTTGCAATCCGAGGCCTATAAAAGTTCTGTATAATATTCCATATAACCTGCAAAAGGAATGTCATGAGCTCTGGCTAGAAGTGCCATACTGCAGGATCTAGGCACTATCATCTGCTGTATTACCTCACTCTCTAGCCCTCACTCATGGGTCCACTATCTATACAGTAAACCTTTGTTCTAGTGTACAGATTCCCCTTTCCCTAGAGAATCAGGTGTCTCTCCAGCTATCTCCCTTGAGCCTCTTAGTGTAGGGTCTTAGAGCTGAGTCTGTCTCAGCTCTACTTTTATGACTCTTCTCAGCTTCCCTTCCACAGAAAGTCTGGTGTCCTCTGATAGTGGTTCCCTCACTGTCAGCCTGGGTACTACTACTCACCTCTGCCCTTGCAATCAGTCTGTCAATTCTCCCAAGGCTACCAGACTCACATGCCTGTCTTTAATCCTGACTGTATGTAACCACATGCACACAAGGTACTGCATTATCAAAATCATTCCCTATCAGGACATCAGCAGGGATATCCTCAAACACACCTACTTGCTTGCATCCTTTTCTACCCTACTAGTCAAGATGAACCCTGGCCAAAGGCATTTGGAATGGGGTCCAGCCTAAAGCTCCTGCTGTAGGGACTGCTCAGGAAGTACTGTTGCTTTATAAACACTGCAGACTTCACAATGGTTAAGTTAGAGACTGCGTCTCTCTTAGCAGTGGCCTGTTTTCCATCCAATAAGATAAAGTATAACTTCTTGTGATAGTTTGGTACCCCTGTTGTGTCCAGACCGTTTATCACTGGCATACTGTTATTCCCACTTGCTGTCACCCCCACCTTTTGTTCCCTACCTTGACTCCATGAACATCTATATGCTACATGGCCCCACTAGTTACATTTAAAACATTTAACCCTTGATTCTGGCCATGTACCTGAACTAGTTGTGTCCACTGTTACTGGAGGACTCTGTTGGGCCTGTTTAGGCTGCCCACCTTGAGTTCCCTTATATCCATGTGCAGCACTGGGTATCTCTTTCCTGTGCAGTGATGCCCTGCTTGCTAAGTAGAGATCCTCTTTCTTCCTCAGCTCATCTGCAGAGTTCCATTCTCAGTCTGCCAACCAGATTCTCATGTCCTCAGGCAAGGTGTTAAGGGCTTTTTACCTCAACAAAAGGTCTACCAGCCCTTCAAAAGTGGTGTCCTGAAACTCACTCACCCACCCACCTATGAAAATAAGTGCTTAAATCATCAATATAATCACATACACTTTCATTTGCTTTGCATCTATGCTCTGGAAACATTTTTCTGTAAGCTTCAGGTGTTAACTTAAAGCGTTAAAGTAAGCACTTCTTGACCTTTTCATACTTCAATCAATATCAAACAATTGCATTACCATGGAGTAAGGGGGTCAGGAACCATACCCAGAGCCCTTGGTCAGTATTATATTGTGTACATAATCTTTTAAATATATGAATATAACTATCAAAATTGTTACCCTCTGTAAATTGTGGAAGAAATTTACTGAGCGTTTTGCTTCTGGGGTTTGGTTATTCCCTTCCCCATTATCTCCATGACCCTGGTATAGAGTCAGCAACTTTGTCTTATGTTGGTGCTGCTTCCCATTTTCTTCAGCCTCCAAAATGCCTCAGTTTCTCTTGTGATTCTAATTCCAAATGTTTGGCCTCCAGTTAAAGTCTTTAACTCCAGGTAGGTTTTAAGTCCTCTGCGTAAAGATCGAACAGCTGAAATATCGAATACCATATGGTTGAAACCATATGATCAATATTTCAGAAGATCGATCTTCTGAAACTGTAAAAAAAAATAAAAAAAACAAATAAAGCAAGATGTTACTGTGCCCCCGCATGCCCCCCTACTTAAATATATCAACTCCGAGATCGCACTACAGCAGGGAATAGGAACATTTCTCATTCCGCGCTGTATTGTTAGTGTAGCGCAATCTCAGAGTTGGTATATTTAAGTAGGGGGGGATGGGGGACTTGTCTCCTGCAGTAACATATTGTTTTGTGTGTTTTTTTATTTTTTTTACAATTTCAGAAGATCGATCTTCTGAAATATCGATCATATGGTCTCGACCATATGGTCTTCAATATTTCAGTCGTTCGATCTTCTGAAGTGTAACTATATATATATATATATATATATATATATATATAAAAACAAAGAGTTAAAAGGTCACACTGAAAAACTAATGAGAAAAAAACTAAATGAAAACTCCAGCCAAGCTAGAACTTTCAAAGAGTGACCTCCCAAACCTCCTGTAACAGAGGCCTATGGGATATATGCAAATGACCCTTATGAACATCAGGTGTTTCAGCTATATGGCGATTCTGAATGCCCATGACTTTTACGTTTGAAGTCATTTTAATGGACAATTTCAGGCCAATAAAGCCAAACCCCACTAGCTATGGATATGCATATTTCGGCCTTGTTATGACCTCTTCAGCATAGCATAAGCAGAGTGTTTGACTAAGCTTAAGAAACACGAGGTAGTTAAACCTGGCTGATGTCCATTTTCATTAGGGTAATTGCAAAATATCCCAAATAACAAATTAAAACACATAAAAACAAAGAGTTAAAAGGTCACACTGAAAAACTAATGAGAAAAAAACTAAATGAAAACTCCAGCCAAGCTAGAACTTTCAAAGAGTGACCTCCCAAACCTCCTGTAACAGAGGCCTATGGGATATATGCAAATGACCCTTATGAACATCAGGTGTTTCAGCTATATGGCGATTCTGAATGCCCATGACTTTTACGTTTGAAGTCATTTTAATGGACAATTTCAGGCCAATAAAGCCAAACCCCACTAGCTATGGATATGCATATTTCGGCCTTGTTATGACCTCTTCAGCATAGCATAAGCATATATGTGTGTGTGTGTGTGTGTGTGTGTGTGTGTGTGTGTGTGTGTGTGTGTGTGTGTGTGTGTGTGTGCCTGTATACATATACATATTATGATTAAAGCTTTAGACAGAAACAAGTAACAAGTATTATACTGGAAAACTGCAATTATGTGAAAAAAATATCTCATTCAATTATTATCTCAAAGAGTGTTTAATCTTACAGAAGATCAAAATCCACTGATTATATGTGTTAGGATTGCTGATAAAAGTATTTAATATTATCTACGTATTATTAATTTATGTTTCACATTATATTTATTCTGGAGATTTTCTTCCAAGGCTTCCATTGAAAATGTGCTATTTAATCCTAGTCAAACTATTATAAATTTAAACAAATTCTTAGTATTAGAAATTACATTAATAATAATTATTTAAAATACATATTAAAGCAGTCTGTGTATATTAACAAACTACTATGAAACTAATAAGGAGCTGGATTTGAAATATTTGGAATTCGAAA
>NC_056733.1:1338744636-1338877136 GCF_019279795.1 Protopterus annectens
GAAAAGAGGGCTAGATCCTGAAAATTTTTAAATTTAATTGAAATTTTAATTGATTGTAATATATAGACCATATTTTATAACATAATATAGAGAAATTAATGCATACAAATGTTAATAACATTATTAATAAGATAAAGTGGGATCCTGTTGTATTGTCAACAACTTAGGTTGTCAAATGCTTATGCATCGACACCTAAGCGTCGAAAGCTTACAATAACAAATGGCCACATTATCGAAATCTATCCTCGGGAAAGAATTCCCATGGCCATTATTGGGATTTGCCCTTTCTACAATGTAGAGTGATGTCGGAGTTGGTATATTTAGTTGGGGGTGTGGTGTATAGGTCCCCACATCATGGGGGTGTGGGGGGTGAAGCCTCCCACTATGTTTGGGTGTCTTTGTTTATTTTGTTTCCGGACGGCCACTCAAGTTCTTTCCCAAGGAAAGAATTTGATTTGCTATTGTAAGCTTTCAGCGGTTAGGTGTCAATGTTTTTGGATTCAACAACCTAAGCTATCAATGTTATGATGTAGATGCGATAAAGCAACTAGTCACAATTTAGACAACATGGATTTTACTTCCAGTGGTAAATTTTACTTGATAAAAGTCATTTTATAAACATAATTACTATATGTAGTGAAAACAATGCTATTATACAATGACTGGATGTTAACATCATAAAACGTGCATGCTGATTGGCCAGCCCAACCAGCATGCCCATTGAGAATATAAAATGGAAAAAGATCCAGTCGCCTGGACTTTTTTCCGTTTATATATTCTTTAATTTTAAGGGATTTTTTTCAAAAGAAAAAAAAAAAGCGTAGCAATGGAGATCTTCTTTTCTACGGTGCTTACTTTCCTGAGCACTGATGTACTGGCTATGTGTGGGAATGCAAGTTCCAAACGCATGCACAGTACATCAGATAGGGCAAGGAGGAGATAGCCAGAGGTGGAAGGACAGCACGACGCCATTATACAAGGACGTTATTTAAGAAAAGTAAGTATTTTTTTGTTAAATAATGTCACTGTATAATAGCAATAACCCACTTCTGGGTGTGGGTAATGCTGGATTTACCCATGGCTGTCTTTGTTTGGTCATTCGGGCTTCACCCTCATGACCAAACCACACCAACTGTAGGTAAATCCAGTATTACTCACACCCAGGCGTGGGTTATTGCTTAATCATCATCCACAAAACATCAAATCAGAGAGTAAACTATATTGCTATTCCTATTATGATAACCAAGTCTTTATTGTTATTAGATAATCATATAAGGTGATGGGTCAGATTCCAAAAGAGTTGCTGTCGGTGTAAGTGACATACTCCGCTGTAAGCCTACCCCTATTCTCAAAGACTTGTCCCCAGTGTAAGTTACTTACTTGAATGTAACCCCTGTCAATCAACAAAATTATAATGAGAGCAAGTAATTTGAAATTAAGCCACATGTAAACCTGGGGGTATATGATTCCCAGATACTAAAATGTAAGCTACAGTATCAAAGATAGCAATTCAGTGGATTGATCCATCTTATACAGTCAAGAAAAAGAAAGTTCATATGGTAATATATATAGAAAATAAATGTAAACTGTATAATCATAGGCTTTACAATAATTCATACAAAATGATATCAGTGTTAACTAATTTCATCCAGTATTCCACTATACCAAATGCAGCTGCTTTTGACAATATATTAAAATTAAATAATTTTATTTACAAATATTTAGATTTGAAGATCTTCATTTTATCTGTATTATCCATTTGTAGTACAAAATAATCCGTAATTGGAGGTAAGTACATAAAATGAAAGAATATCATGAGAAAGTTCTACCTTTTGGCAAAATTATTTGGATATCATATTTGGTAACATTTTAGTCAAATTCAGTTTAGATAAAAGAGGTTAGTCATAATTTAGTATATAAAAAGTTTTAAGTTAAAAAATCATTAATTTTTTTCCAACTGTGAATTTAAATTATGTATTAAATCGTTACATTACGTGACTTCAAAAATATAGTAAATTCAAGTAATCTTTTATCTTATTTTTACAAATTCAATTTAATATAAGTCAGTGATAAAATATTTTGTTTTAGAATTACATGAACCGAACATTATTCCCTAATATGTCCAAAGTAAAGAAAACATTGCTTTTAAAATCTTCACAAAAGTTCACTGCCTCTCCTTTTTGGAATATTTTCATGTGGAAATTATTTCTTTCATTTACTGTACATCTTTTTACATTATATAGAATACTGGAGCATTAACATTTGGAAAATAATACTTGTTGAAGGAGTAATGTAAATATGTAGACTGGCAAAACATATTTTATGGAATTTCTACATGTTCTACAATCTTTGAGAATAATTGTAAAGGAACATTTAATATTATTCAGTGCACCTTTTCAAAGTTTTTAAAGTTTGCTGAGATTTAACTTTCTTCCCGACTTTGTAAAATTCTCCATCTTTTTCTGAAATTATATATTTACTATCAATGGCTTATGGCATATAAATTAAAGAATGATATCTGACAGCATCATAATAAATAATAAAATATGTCAAAATTAGCAGCATTATTTATTGAATACACAAAGATACTGTAGATCTTCTAGATTAAATTAAAAAAAAAGAAAAAATGGGGGCTATACTTTTCAGCAGTACTAATGTAGCTTGTTAGGACATGTTTATGAGGTTTAATTAAGTATGGTTTCAGTAAATAACAAGTTCCTTCCTTTCTAGTGTGCCTGAGAATGTCTTTTGATGGGATGGAAGATAACTGGGTAATAACCTAGTGATACATTCCAAACACCTGTTTACATATCACATCACTGAGAAATTGATTTGCATGAATAGTGGCAAAGGATTTCTCCATGCCATTTCATGAATACAACTAGAACTTGAGAATTAGGAATATATGTCATGCGAGAAATAGCTGACAGATAAAGGCTGTTTGTACTGTAGTTTATATTAGAAATATTGTGTCACAACATTTATGATGTGAAGAACTGTTTCTATTGCTTTTCCTGTTTGCATGGAGATAAGCATCGAGCAAATGTGGTTCTCTGCTTAAATGGGAAAATAGTAATTTCTATTAGTTCACCTTCCATCATGCAAACAAGCTAAGTGGTGATACACAGCTGTTAGCACTCTGCACAGTACTGAGTGTAAACAATACACTTGTTTTCTAGCTTTCCCTGTGGCTGCAAGTATAAGAGCAGTAAGCTATGGCTCAGAGCACAGATAATACAGTGATCAAATTCAACTCATTCATTTTTTTACAGATGGTGTCAGGATGGTATCACCTAAGTAAATGTGATAATTACTACAAATGTGACAAACAATGACTACAGTAGAGTACGTGTCTTCAACAACAGTTTTTATCATTAATGCCTACCTCTATACAATTGTACAACTATTAGCAGTTTTGCAGGCCTTACTGAAAATCAATATTTAATTGTGTGTACAGCATTCTAGAAATGATGAGGGATGGTACATGTTTTGAAATGGCAATATGTGACTAAGTGAATATTTTATATGCGTCTGGCCATATATCCTGAAAAGTGTGCGCAATATGCTTTGTCACAGTATGGAGAGTTTGTACATCACATGAGATGAAAATTTCAAACATCATCACCTGAACATGTTACAGACAGAATCCTACAGATGATTTTAAAACATTCCACAGAAATGATGACCTATTGAATTAAGGTTACATGTTAGTATTGCCCATCAGCACAATCAAGTCAGTCTGCAGACATCATCCATCAGCCTAATAGATACACACACATATGCAGAGGAGATGGACACATGGGGTGAATACAAGGAGAGATGAACATACACCTAGTAGTGTTTTTAATGACACATTAATGATCATGTTTTTGGTCTTTTGTCATTATTAACATTACATGCTGTGTAGCATGATGTGAGTGACATAAGAGTAGAGATGGCTTAGGAGAGGGACAACAGGCTTTTGACAAGGAAAACATTGTTAGATAAATATGTCATATCAATGGAGATGGGTGTCACTTCAAATACTAATTTTTGGGCAGTACTCAATATATCTCCATGAAAATTCATAACTTTTGCAAGTTTTAATATGTGGGTGTTTAAATATATAACACACATATATGCAATTTTGAGAGATGCATCTGGAATCGAACCCTTGAAGTTATTGTCAAAAAATATTTAGCCCAGTGATTTTTATTAACACTCCACAGAGTACTTTGTGCTTTTTTTTACATTCAGCAGTTTAAATAGCTGTAAATAACTGTAAAGGAAATGTTTCAAAATATTCCCTTTACTCTGATTTAACTCTGGGCTTTGCTAGTGCAGCACATTTAAGCAGCATTGCATGGAGATAACCAGACAAGTGCAGCTGATGGCAAAAAATCACCAGGTTTTGTCATAAGACATAAAGACATTCTCTGCTGCTCAGCATTAGTGCATGATACCAAACTCCACACAAATGCAGAGGACAAAAAGGGAAGGCTTTATTAGGGGCCATTTATGGCCATGTGTATGGGGTTTGGTGTTTTTGACCATATTAAAGGTATAAAAATGGGGTAGATAGGAATGTGGCAAAATGGGGGGGGCAAGCAGGGGCAAGAACAAAGGGGACCCTGTATGGTGCTTGATTCTATTTTTTGACCATATTAAGGGTATGAAAATGGGGTAGATAGGAAAGTGGTGAAATGGGGGGCAAGCAGGGGGAAGAACAAAAGGAATCTAATATAGGAATGCCCAGGAGGGAATTAGGAAAGAACCATATATATCCACTTCTTTAGCACTGCAGTGCAATCACGTATAATAAATTGGATGAAACTGGACTGTCACAACAACACAAATTGGTGACAACAACCCAATCATTTTTGTATAGCCATTTGGACCAAATCAAGTGTGTCGAGAAGACACATATGTGAAGTGGAGATCCATGTATTGGACAATTTTTTTTGTGTGGGACAGATGCCCATTTTGTTTTTTTTGTTTTGGATTTTCAGATGAGGTATGTTTGGGAAGGGACGTAGGAATGTCGGTGTTAGGTAGGCAGTGTAGGTGAGGAAGCAGGTGTAGACAAATAGGACAAACAAGACAGATACAAGGATGATGATGGACACAAAGGGTTGAGTGACACCATGACTGAGGCTAAGTAGGGGACATCACAGATACATGCCATTCAAGCATGTGAACAGCTAGTATCTAGTTCTCATCCTCAGAACTGTCATCACTGTCCCCTTTCTCGTCTCCCTGTGGGATTGCTTGATGTGAAGGTATTTTCTGTATTCTAAGGAGCAATTTTCTTAGATGGCTGAGGTGTGCAGCATGCTAGTTTCTAATACCTCATGCAGCATCCATGACAGCTCCTTTTGGGTGATGTAATCCCCACCTCCACCAATATTGCTGGAGGTTCCCAATGCCCAAGCTGTCAGGCCTATGTTTCTTGATGTAGATGGGCTAGGTTGTGAAGGGGCTTTGGAGGCAGACCTGCCAGGATGTGTGTAGGTTGTTAGTGCAGGTTGTTGGTCTGGCAGTCAGTGAGGGGTTGACATGCTAAGCCTCAGCAGTTAGCCTATCTCCCTCTGCTGGAAATTATTTTGTTTGTAGAAAAGTATGACATCAGAAGGTGTGTACACATATATAAAAACATAAAAAGAGAGATAAGGGGTGGGTGTGACAAAAAAAGAAAATAGATTAACACCATTATTTGTCACATAAATTCTTTATCACAATTAAGTATACATTTTATTATATTAGCTATACAGCTTTCCAAATCCACAATAGGATTGTGAACTGTAACATGTAATCCTTACAATATGCAGATATTGCATGCAGCTTTTAAAGATAATGTTGATTAAGTTAACAACATGACATTAAAGTAAAATTTTCTAGAATTAAAATTAAATAATGATATATTTGTAATTTGAGTGTAGTTGTTACTCATGGGAATTGAACCCACCAAATCTGAATACTCTATTACACTTGCCTAATACAGTTACCAAGATCTACTGAAGAAGGCGTGTGCTTAACATTTAAAGTTAAAATCTGCATGTTTAAGTTGCTAGTAATATATGAAAGAGCAATAATTTTAAAACAATCATGTTAATTTGTGCTGCATACATACCCCTTGCCTCTCTGAGTCTTTCTAATATTTCAGTATGTGCCTCCCTGTTTGTTGAAATTTCCTGAGCTGCTGGAAAATAAAGAAAGAGAGAAAAGGAGACATGAAAGCATTATGCATATCAGTCTTGGCTATCTTCAGTTTTCAAGATAAGTTAAAATAAGAAGTTATGTACTCACCATAATGTTCCATCTGAGTAGGTGGCTTCATTTGTCTGCAACCTGTGGGTCTTGGATCCGATATCGGATACGAGCTGGCAACTTGTAGCATAGCTATGGATCCGAGCTCCTAGCTCCTCCCCTCACCCATAATCCCCTGCCAACCTCCTATGACCTCAGATCAAGTTTTCCCCTCTATGGATACCTGAAAAGGTGTTCCAACAAGCATAATAGCTAGAACAATATAACAGGACCAAGTTCTGAAGGCTGGGGGGGGGGGGTGGTTGCAGACAAATGAAACCACTTACTCAGATGGAATGTTATGGTGAGTACATAACTTCTTAATCTGGAGTAGGGACTTCATTTGTCAGCAACCTGTGGGACAGAGTCCCCAGCTATCTGAATCTTGGGCGGCCATCATGGAAGGATGTTCCAGAGCACTGCAGAGCCAAAGGATGCTCTCCCTCTAGAAATTGCATCCAGTTTGTAGTGGTTAATAAAAGTATGAGATGAGGCCCAAGTAGCTGCCAAACAAATATCGTCCAATGGTACTCTAGGTTTAAAAGCAGCAGAAGTAGAGATGGAGCGAGTGGAATGTGCACAGACTCCCTCAGGTGTGGGCCTCCCGGAAGCTTGGTAGGCCAAAAGAATACATTGAAAAATCCAACATGACAAGGTGACCTTTGAAACAGCTTTACCCAAACTGAATTTAGCAAAGTAGACAAACAACTGATCAGATTGTCTGTGACCAGCTGTCCTATGAATATAGAAACGCAGCTGCCTGTGTACATCTAATGAATGCAGCTTGTACTCTCCTTTATTTTGATACTTAGGGAAGAAAACCGGTAAGTTGATGGACTGATTGATATTTACTTCCGATGCCACCTTGGGAAGAAAGGAGGGATTGGTCCTGAGGTACACTCTGTCCGGATGGAATACCAAGTAAGGAGGCTTTACGGAAAGGGCTTGGAGTTCCGAAACTCTCTTGGCTGAAGTGATGGCTACCAGGAATGCTGTTTTCCAGGACAAATATTTGAGATTGACCGATGCAGCTGGTTCAAAGAGAGGAGAGGTCAAGGCTTGAAGGACTAGAGAAAGATCCCATGGGGGTACGGCTTCTTTGACAGGAGGCCTGAGTAGAAAGGTGCCCTTAAGAAATGTTTTGCACAGTTTAGCTGACATCAAAGGGCCTGTCTCATGTCCCACATGGTAATGGGAGATGGCTGCCAACTGTACCTTGACTGTCGAACAACTAGCTCCTTGCTGAAAGAGTCCGGTTAGAAAATCCAGTATGGACGGTAGAGGGGCAGTGAAGGGATCCAGATTATGATGTTCCGCCCAGACAGAAAAGCATCTCCATTTACTGTGGTATATTTTTCTGGTGGAAGGCTTATGTGCTGCCACCAGGATGGCTTTGACTGGTGAAGATATGCCGGGAGTCCTGACTAAGAGTGGAACTGGAGCAACCAAGCTGTCGGCTTCAGGTTGACCAGATTCGGGGTCTGTAATTCCGATCGATGGGAGATTAGATCCGGTGTGGGATCCAGAATCCAAGGAGGATTCACTAGATGAGACCACAGGTAAGGGAACCAAGTTTGCCGAGGCCAGAATGGGGCAATGAGGTTCATTCTGCTCCCCAACCGCGAGGCTTTCTGTAAGAGCTTTAGCATCAAGGGTAAAGGAGGGTAGGCATAGAGTAGACCGGGTGGCCAAGCATGCACCAGAGCATCCCTCGGGGCTTCCCCTGGTGGGGGAATCAGAGCGAAGAAGCTGTCGCATTTTGTGTTTAAGGGAGAGGCAAAGAGATTGCAACAGGGTTGCCCCCATTTTGCAAATATCTGCTTCGCTACTAGAGGGTTGAGAGACCACTCGTAAAGGGAAAGAATGGTACGGCTGAGTTTGTCCGCCAGAATGTTGGCCCACCCCAGAATGTGCGTTGCGATCAGAAAGCAGTTGGTAGAAATCGCCCATTCACACACTCTCATGGCTTCTCGGCATAAGGGATAGGATCTGGTTCCCCCCTGTTTGTTGATGTACCAAACAACAGACATGTTGTCTGACTGAATTGCAATCGTTCCTATGGGGAGGAGATTCTGAAGTGCCTGCAATGCCAACAGCACAGCTCTCATCTCCAGAACGTTGATATGCAATGAGGCCTCTCTGTCGTTCCACGTTTCTTGGACTGTCCTGCCCATGTAATACCCCCCCCACCCGAGGTGAGAGGCATCCGTGGTCACCGTGGCGAAAGGGGGAGGAGTGCAGAAGGGCTGGCCTATATGGAGGTCCAGGGACTGGAGCCATCATAACAGGGCCCTCCTGCAATCCTTGCTGATAGAGATAGGGTGGCAGAGAGGAAGAGATTGGAAGGACCATTGCACTTGAAGGGTCCACTGCAGTACCCTCATGTTTAGGCGAGCACATGGAAGAAGCGTTATTGCTGCCGCCATGGAGCCCAGTGCCCTCAGGACCAATTCCGCTGGTGGAGCTTCCGATTGTAGGATGGCCCACACATGCAATCTCAGATTCTGTAATCACTCCGAAGTCAGGAAGACTTGTAGATCCCCGGTATCTAATCTGGCCCCTATGAACTCTATTACTTCTGTCGGAGCAAGGGAAGATTTGTCTGTATTGAGTGTGATGCCTAATTGGGGGGCTAGGCGGAGAAAGTAATCTCTGGCTGAGCAGAGTAGATGCCTTGTTGGGGTGGTTAGAAGCCAGTCGTCCAGGTACGGAAAGACCTGCATTCCCTGGAGTCTCAGGTGGGCCGCTATCACTGCTAAGAATTTGGTGAACACCCTGGGGGCTGTGGTGAGGCCAAAGGGAAGGACCCTGAACTGATAATAACCGGCTCCCAGCTGGAAGCAGAGAAACCTCCTGGATCATCTGTCCATTAGAATATGGTAGTACGCATCCTTGAGGTCTATAGAGCACATCCAATCGCTCTCCTGTAAGAGGAAGAAAATGGACTGAAGAGTGACCATTCTGAATTTTTCTTTGGTTACCGACAGGTTCAAGAGGGAAAGATCTAGAATTGGTCTCAAGTCCCCCGTCTTTTGTGGCACCAGAAAGCACCTGGAGTAGAATCCTAATCCGAGCTGGTCTTGGGGGACGGGTTGGATGGCTTTTTTTTTTAACAGCTGCTGAATTTCTGTGGCTGCGGCCTCCCTCTGATCGGGTGGAACATCGGGGAGGCTCCTGAGTTTGGGGACATGATACATTGGATTTTTGTAGCCTCTGGATATGATGCGAAGCACCCAGCAGTCTGATGTGATGGACTCCCATGCCGCCAGATGCCTCGAGAAATGCCCCCTGACTGCCTCCAGAGCAGAGCAGTCGAGCAACCCTTCAGGGCTGCTGTTTGGGCCAGTCAGAGAAGGACTCTCTGGACCCAAAGTTCTTCGGGGCCCCTCTGCCCCTAGGGCGGCATCCTCCCTGTCCTCCTCTGCCACGGAAGGACTGGTTGTCCGGAGCAGGTTGGGAATGTTGCGATTTCCAGAACCACATCATCTTCTGTCCCTTTTGGTTCTTTGAGAAGGACCTCTGGGGAGCAGAGAAGCGGAATCCGATGGCAGACAACGTCTTCCCATCCTTCTCGCTCTGGACCAGTGTTTCGTGAACGGTCTTGCCAAACAAGGCAGAACCATCAAAGGGGGCGTTCGCAAAAGATGCCTTAAAGGGCTCCGTGAAGTCACAATGACGGAGCCAGGCCTGACATCTCATGACTAGGCCCGCTTCGCTAGCTCTAGCAGCTCCCTCGGTAGCATGGGACAAAAGCCGCATAGAGGTATTGGAGATAGACCTTAGAGTGACCATTCGAGTGGAGTACAACTGCTTTTCCTCCGCCGACATGGACTCGGGGGGGGGGGAGTAGCGTATTCTTTGACAAGATCCTGTTGCATCCTGATGACATGTGCCATATAGTTCAGAGACCTTACCAAGAAGGTCGCTGAACTAAAAACCCGCTTCCCAAGGCGATCCATCGATCGGTCTGTGGGGGTGCTCAGTATCTTGTCCGGGCATTTAGGGACTGGCTCCACAGTGTCCGGCTCCTTCCACGCCCTGGTGGTAATAAGGTCCACCAGGGGGTCGGCCGGAGGGGACACCCAAAAGGTAGACGGGCCTGCTTCGAATGCCTCCAGGAAGACGGACTCATCAGAGGAAGCCTTGGGGGCAGACCACCCACCTCTGATCCTAAGCATTTCCATGATGTCTCCAAAGGAGACATCCTCCAGGGGTGACCTTGGGGAGCCTTTCCCTTCATCCAAGTCCGTGTCCTCTGTTAAGGACTTGGGGGAGTCCACGTGCCTCCTCTTACACTTGTGCTTGTGAGGCACTTCCTCGGCGGGGCTGTCCGAGGAGGTCTTGCCAGCAATGTCTTGTTCCAATGGAACAACCTGGGACATAGAAGCAGGCTGTCCCTGTGGCCGGGTGATGGAAGCCTGACCCAGCAGAGAGGGAGTGCAGGGTGGTGCCGAGGCAAGGGCCGGGGGTCTGGATGCTCTCGACAGAGCCCTCTCCACTGCATCAAAGGCCAAGGGGGAGCCACTCTCCCTGGGCTCCAAAAGTCGACTCCCACTCGGATCCAATGAAGGGATCGGAACTGACACCGAGACCGTCGGATCCGAGGGACCAGTGTGCTCCGATCTGGATGGAGCCGAAGGCACACTGAAACCCTCGGATCCGAAGCTCAGCCCACAGCTCCGAGAGGTCGGATCCAACGATGGAACTGACAAATTCAAGGATTGGGTCGGATCCGAAGTACCCAGTACTGTCGGCGCCGACCCACCCCCGGCTTCGATGCTGCCCAGCTCTGAACGTTCCGAACCCGGAAAGCGGGTCGGAGAAGGAGCAATTGGAGCAAAAGGGGTCGAGCTCCCCCCCCAAAGGGGGGGAGGCAAGAGCACTCCCATTTGCAGCTGGGCCTGGATGAACCTTGGCATCATCTGGTCCAAGTCTGCATCTGACAGGATGTATGTAGATCTCGAAGAGGCCACCAAGGCAGGCCTGGAGTGCTGCCTCGATGACCTTGATGGAGATCGGGTATCCTCCTCCTCTGGTCCCGGGGAGAAGCAAGGAGACCGGAGCCGAGGAAGAGGAGACCTGGAAGCCATGGAGGGAGAAGCCCGCTTAGCCGGGGGGGCCGAAGCGGAGGCCTCGGCCCGCCGCTTGTGGTGCTTCTCCCTCCGTTTCTCCCTCCTGGCCTCCCTGTCCTCCGGCGCTTTGTTGGGAGTTTGAATCCCGGCCGGGGAAAGGGGGGCAGGAGTGGCTACCACCACAGGCTGAGGTGCCACGGGAGGAGCGGAGGCCGAAGCCAAATCCGGAGGCAAAAGACCCACCAGGACAAGCTTCGACCTCCGCTCTTTCAGTGCCGTGGGGTTAAACGCTGCACAGATTGTACATCCTGATGAGAGGTGTTCAACCCCAAGGCACCAAACACACCGAGTGTGGCCATCAGCCGGAGATAGCTTACGGCCACACTCGGTGCATTTAGAAAAAATAGGTTTTGGGGCCTCTGCCATACCCAAAACTAAAGTACACTACACAAGCACACAGTCCCCAAACACAAACACACAGACACACTCTAACGACCAGTGAGGGGAGGGTGAAAATGAAATAAAATTAAACTAAATAGGAACCTAACCACTCACACAAATTACAATTACAAAATCTGACAAAAAGATGAAAAAAAGTCACTTATCTGAATATAAACGCTAGGAGCTCTAAAATCCAGCTACACACTCAAGCGTGGCAAACTAGATCTGAGGTCATAGGAGGTTGGCAGGGATTATAGGTGAGGGGAGGAGCTAAAGCTCGGATCCATAGCTATGCTACAAGTTGTCGGCTCGGATCCGATATCGGATCCAAGACCCACAGGTTGCAGACAAATGAAGTCCCTACTCCAGATGTTGCTTTATCTGTATACTTACACAACTGTGGGATGTCAGCAATCCTAAACTCATCCAGCCACTGGTTGAATTGTGCCTGCTTGTGCTGTTTCAGGTCATTATAATGATGCCTGCATTGCACCCCAGTGTGTGAAATGCCAGTCACACTGGAGACAGCCTTAGCAAGACTGTTCCAAGCCTCAGCCTTACACTGAGACCATTATAATCTCCCTGAAGCAGCCTATGGCTATAGCACTTTATGTGGAGGTCAGTATATATTTTTGACTCCTCTGCACCACACTTTTGAGGCCTGATTGAGCATCATCCTTCCCAGCTTGCGCCATTTCTGCACAGGACATCCAACAGCAGTTAAAGTGTTTTCCCACCAATTCATGATATCGTGTTTTACAGCCAGTATGCAAACCTGCACAACCCTGCCAACCACATTTGTGGGATGTTAAGCAAAGAGAAACATTGCAAAAAAAGAGAAAGACAGTTTATGAAATACGGTGGATAATGTGACAGTTGGCCTTACTTCATGGCATGTGTACATGTGTACTACTAGACCTGACAACAGTTTCTTCCTATGGTCAACAATGATATGTCAAAAGACTTGTCTTTTTGTACCCGAATTGAGGGCCGGATAAATTGTAGGATTTGACACACATTTTGTGTGTCCTTACACAAAGAAAAAAAGTAAATCGTACAATGTGGTATTGAAACCTATGTGAAAGAGAAAATACATACATTTCCACATAGGTGTTTTTTGCTTATTACCACAGAAGTGTTTGCCAAACATGGTTGTTACTAATATGCACCTTAAAGATTGAGTGGTGCTACACTTCAATTAACCATGCATTTGAGTGACATGACAAGATCCTGGCTTAAGCATTCTCATGTGTGATGCAGGAGTAATGTTTGACTATATATATTGGAACTGCTTATACTTATATTACTTTCAGAGCAGAGTTTTGAGTTCTGGTTCAGACTGCACAATACATTCTGTTTCACAGATATACTTATGTTATGGGAGGTGTATAGATGGGCGGCCCTGGTGGTGCATTGGTTAGCGTTGCCGCCTCACAGCAAGGGGATCTCTGGTAAGATTCTCAGCTGGGGTGCCTTCTGTGCAGAGTCTGCATGTCTTCCCTGTAGTTCCATGGGTTTCCTCTGGGTGCTCCTGTTTCCTCCCACATCCCAAAAGACATGCAGTAGGTGGATTGGACATTCTAAATTGGCCCTAGGTGTTAGTGTGTGTGCCTTCTGTGGAAGGTTGGGCACCAGGCTGGCAACTCAACACTGTAAAAAACTCCACTGGCAATCATGAGCAGACAGATGATCCACTGTGGTGACCCCTAACCAGGAAAAGCCAAAAGAAGAATATGGGAGGTGTATAGATCACTGTCACTAAACTATGAAGTCCATCTCAGGTCAAAAAATAAATATTTAATTATAGAACCATAATTGTCATGCTACACCAGCTACTCATATAATGCACATGAAACTATGTGTATGCTCAGTCAACCTGCTATACATATTGTTATGTATAATTATCTTTATATTCTTATTTTTCTTATAAGTTACAACAGGACACCATTAATAAGTGGAGTGTACTGGATTAGAACCATGACTCACCTGTGCTTTGGCCATGACCTTACACCTGGTGTACAGGTAAAGGTAGGCAGCACCTCTATTTTTTTAATCAGTACTGTACAGAGTGCTGATGGCTATACAAAACCGCTTAGGCTGTTTGCATGAAGGAAAGTAAAGCAAGTAATGATTTTTCTTCTTTGCAAGTAATGTTTCTTTTTTTTCTTCAGCAGTGAACCCTATTTGTGCACAGGTGAGCAATGTGCAACTGACACAGGCAAAATTGAACATAGATTATTTCTGTTAATACTCATTATGATCATTTATCTGTAAATAAAGTACTGTGGAACTCAATTTACTTATCTTATCTATTGTGTACATCAATGTCTTTACACCTTGTGCTACACACACAATTGGTTCACAGGTATAATTTCTGGTGTCATTATCATCCAAGGTGCTGACCACCTGGGATGCTGTGTGAGTGTTAAAAAGAGAAAAAAAGTCAAACACATATTAAACAATTGCACGGCTCTGGATTTGAAATATCAGAGTAATAAAATTACAAAACACAGCTGGAGTATGTTATCTGTCTTTGCCACATTCGCAACTTTGCAACAGCAATCAAATAATGCAATTCACATTTCCTCTACAGTATTAACAGGACATACATTTGTACTTTCTCAGTTGGTTGTACATGTGTGGCTTACATATTTAGTGCAATGAGTGATCGCACAACCGTGTATGAATATGTTTGCACAAATGCAACTCTGTCTTCTCTTTGTATTGTGTTCAGTCTTGCTTTATCTGATGTAATCTCAGACATACACTCTATTATGCATTTTCTGTCATTTTCCTTTATACATAAAACCTCAGCTTTGGCCGGCTAAGAACTTGCTGTATTCAACTGGACGTATAAGAGAATTTAAGTACCTTTATCTGCACTTTTTTTTCAAAAAAATACAGTATTTAAATTGATTTTAACTGTGTGTTGCAGGAATATTAACTGAACTGGAAGTTTTGACTCTGCTCTTCAGTTAGTCCCACCCACCGTCCCTGTTTTTGTTTTGGTGTTAATCTTAGTGGCCTTGAAACTGCCCTCCCTTCTTGTACATTTGTGTTTGGATACTCCTTCTGGGCCCATCTCATTTGCTCACTCAACTGAGTGCAGTAAGATCATATTCTGATTTCAGGCACTCCTACTGTGTACAAAGAGAGCATCTGGGAAACAGAAAAAAAATAAGCTTGTTTCCTGCCTTTCCTGTTAAGTGGTAATAGACTATTTGTAGGCTTCTGAGCTCCCAAGCCCTTCTGTGTTGGAGAGAAGCCTTCTAGCTTAGTTTTTTTTTCTTATAACTAGCCAGTTTTCTAGTTTCAGCACTCAAATCTGTTTCTTTGATCTCAGCACTTGTTCAGAAAAAAAAATGTCATCTGCTTTTACTGTACTTGTGTTTCTACCTACTTTATTTTACTTTTGCATCATCTTAAAAGTACTCAATTGTATTTATTACTGGTTGGTGTAACTCATTCTAAGCCTTTTGGTTTAAACACTTGGGCTTCAGACCAGTTGTTTTGCACTGAGAGGGTTTGTGGTCTGCACTGTAGTGGCAGAACAGGTAGCTTACATCCTTCTAGGTTGGGAACTGCTGATTGAGGGCTCAGTGTCTGTTATTCTAAAAGTGTATTAATTCTGGTTTAAGCACTTGGGCTTTCAGGCCAGTTATTTTACATTAAGAGGGTTCGTGGTCTGCACTCTTGTGGGAGGAGAGGCTGGACTCTGCCCTTCTGAGCTGGGAATTTCTGGTTAAAGGCTTATAGTGCATGCATATCTGAACTGCTTCTTACTGAAGTTGGTGCGCCTTGTTTGCTGTGGCATAGACTGGATTTGGGCCTGCTGGATCTAGCTTTGTTTGTGTAACTTGAGCACTAATCCAGGCATTCTCTAAAGTATTCAATTGTATTTATTACTGCTTGGTAGTAACTTGATTAAAGTGTAGCTATCATTCTAAGTCTTTTGGATTAAGCACTTGGGCTTCAGACCAGTTGTTTTACATTAGGAAAGTTTGTGGCATGCACTGTTGTGGCAGGACAGGTAGCTTTCATCCTTCTAAGTTGGGAACTGCTGATTGAGAGCCCAGTGTCTGTTATTCTTAAAGTGTATTAGTACTGGTTTAAGCACTTGGGCTTCAGGGCAGTTATTTTACATTAAGAAGGTTCGTGGTCTCCACTCTTGTGGGAGAAGAGGCTGGACTCTGCCCTTCTGAGCAGGGAATTTCTGGTTAAAGGTTTATAGTGCCTGAATATTTGAACTGTATCTTACTGAAATTGGTACACCTTGTTTGCTGTAGCATAGACTAGATCCAGGCCTGCTGAATCTAGCTTTGTTTATATGCTTGTTGTTTGTTTGCTTGTTATTTCCCTGGAACGCTAATTCCACCTAATACGCGGCTTCTCAGCACTTCTGTGGATCACTAGTGATATATGCATTGCTTACTGTACTTATTTCCTTGTTTCACTTGAAAGAAAGTTACTGTTTGTTGTTTTTGCATTTAAGTTACCTGTAACACATTGCACTTAAGTTACCTGCACTTGCTTGCTAAAGCAATTATATAAGTCAGCACTAAAAATTAAAAGCACTACACCCTCACTCCCCACTGGCCCTTGTTTTCAATTATTAAGGAATTCCCAATATTATTCTAGCATGTCCAAAGGTCAGCTGTCAATCTCCTCTCCGGTCCAGCTGGTGAATCTGGGAATCTTGAGGCAATGTTACAACTGCCTCATGTACACAGACAACCCTCTCCTCCTCCCAACAAATTCCAACACATGTGAGAGATGCAACCATATAGCCAAACTGGAGGCTAAGCTCTCTCAACTCAGTACTGGCATAACCAGTCAGGAGGAGAAGGAAACCACACTCACTACAATTCCAGTCTCACTTAGACCTACCACGACAGCAAACCAAACACATAATCACACAAAAACATACTCAGAGGCTCTAAATAAAGATCTGCCTAAGCAGCAGAGACCTCCAAAGCAGACACCCAAGCAACCGATACCCCAAAACAAAACACGTGCAACACATATCTCACAAAGCCAGTGTGCCGAACAGTCACAGCCCTTAAGACTAAACAACACACCTGATACACTTGTAATAGGTGACTCTATCGTCAGGCACACTGATGTCCCGCTCACCAGGCTGAACAAGGAAAGGGTCATGGTGAGCAGCCTGTCGGGCACTAGGATCCTCCACATAACACAAGCACTCAGGTCACTCCAAGGCAAGTACAAATATGACTTGGTCATTGTCCAAGCTGGTGTGAATGACCTGAGACGTACCTCCCTGGACTACATGAAAAGAGACATAAAGGAGCTCTCTGAGCATGTAGCCCAGGCCGGTATGACCCTGAACTTGAGTAGCATCTTACCCTCAACAAGAATGATGCCACAATATGAAGATAAGATGATCAATTTCAACAATTGGCTTAAGTACTGGTGTCATTCAAAGGGGATCCAATGCCTGTCAGCTTGGGATGACATGCTCGACAAGCCACGATGCTTCGCTAGGGACGGCTTGCACCTGTCACCCATGGGCTTTCGAATATTGGCAAAGGCTCTTGCTACCCCCATAGTGCCTTTTTTAGGAAGGGCTCAAAAGACAAACCCACCTCCATAGGTATCACAAGGGATAAGACACTAAGAGTAATGCTACTCTAAACCTCGAGATTGCTATCAACTTGTGTCCCCAGGTCCCTAATTACTTCTTCTGTACTTAATGGATTACCACCTATGTGGTAATTTGTGGGCACTTTGTTTTTGCCAAAGGGGATGACTATACACTTTTTGGCATTTAGCTTGAGGCCATGGCTCTGGCACCAGTTGTCTGTTTCTATGAGGCCCTTTTGGAGGATGCTTGTGTCGGCTGGAGAGTCAATTATGGCACCCAGTTTGCAGTCATCTGCGAACTTGGTCAGCCACAGTCCTTCCATGTTGGCCTGTACCTCCGATAAATATATACCAAACAAGAGAGGTCCCAGGACTGGGCCTTGTGGGATGCCACTTGTAACTGGTTTGGAGTCTGACATGGCTCCAGCAATTCTAACCATGTGGGTTCTGTCCCGAGCCAGTTTGCAACCCATCTAGTGACATAGGGGTTTATGTTTAAGCTGGTGAGCTTATCTATAATGCCCGAGTGGGGTATTGTATCGAAGGCTTTTGCGAGGTCCAGGTAGGCTGTGTGGACCACCTTCCCCTCGTCAATGGCCTTGGTGACTGTTTCAAAGAAATCAACCAGGTTTAAGAGGTAGGATCTGCCCTTAACAAAGCTGAACTGGGTAGGATCCAGTGTCTGTAGGTCCCCAATATCTTTATTTATGAGGTCCATGATAATCTTTTCTATAGCTTTGCAGACCAAGCTAGTCAGGCTTATGGGGCGATAGTTTCCAGGATCCGTTGAGGCACCACCTTTGTGGAGAGGGACCACTGTTGCTGTACGCCACTTTTTGGGTACATATCCTGTAGTAAGGCTGAGATTGAACAGTAGTTTTATGTTTGGGTTTAGCTCTTCTTGGAGTTCATGTAGGACGCAGCCCGCGACACCGTCTGGTCCCATTGATGCTGTGTTTTTTGCTTTGGAGAGGGTGGCTCTTACCTGAGCATCTGAGATGTCAGGGGGGCAGCACTCTGCTGGGATAGATATTTGCCCTTTTGGTGGGGAGTGGGGGGAGAAGTTTGTGCTGAACCTGTCAGCTAGGATGTTGGCAATGTCTGTGGGCTCGATGTATTTTTTCTCATTTTGGACTAATTCTGAGCATATCTGGGAATTCCCACCCAGGTTCCTAACATAACTAAAGAAAGCCTTGTGATTATTCTTAGTGTCCTGTGCAATTTTTCTCTCGAAGCTGGCCTTAGATGATTTTATGAGTGCCCGTAGTTTTTTGCTAATACTGATCAGAGATGCCTTCCCTTTTTGGGATTTTGCTCTATCATGTAGTAGCTTCCTCCTTCTATTGTATAGTTTGTGTATGGCTGGAGTCCACCAGACAGGATGTCTGCCTTTGGAGGATTGGGTCTTGGATTTATTTGGGATTGCATGATCCATGCATTCCTGAAGGTGTTCATAGAATGCATTTATAAAGGATTCTGCGGTCTGGGCCATATTTTCCACAGGCTCAGGGGCTTTGAAGGATTCCACATCAGTTTTGAGGCATGTGAAATTTGCTTTAGAGAAGTTTTTCACTGTGGTTTTCTGGGCAGGGGGTGGGGTTGGGATGTGAATATCCAGTGAGATTAGTTTATGGTCTGATCTTACCAGTGTGGGATACACTTTTGGTCTGGAGCATAGAGTCCCCATGTTGGTGATGATCAGGTCCAGTATGTTTTTCCCTCTTGTGGGAGTGGTAACAAGTTGTTCCATAGCATTTGAGTTTATAAATTCTAGGAACCTTTGGGCTAGGGTGTTGGAGCTAGAGTAATGCTCCCAGTCTATGTTTGGGTAGTTGAAGTCGCCCGATATAATGGGGTTTGGAGAGGCCTTCATATTTTCCAGTGTACTCAGGAAGGCTGAGTGTTGTTCCTGGGTTTGGGAGGGTGGTCAGTAGCAGGCTATAAACTGGAAGGCAGTTTTACCCACTGTTAGTTGCACATGGATAGTCTCTGATGGTTCGTGCTGTGCCACCAACCTGGAGGTGTGGGTACCTTTGACGAATATTGATACTCCCCCTCCTTTTGTGGTTTGGTCCAAGTTTTGGGGCTGAAAAGCATGGTATGAGGTATAACCTGGTAGTGCTGGGGTGCTCTCAAGAGCCTTGAACCAGGTTTCTGTTACTGCACAGATATCGATGTTCTCCATGCTAAGGAGAGTTTCAAGTGCATGCATCTTGAGGTTTAGACTTCTGGAGTTGAGTAGCATTACTCTTAGTTTCTTATCCCTTGTGATACCTATGGAGGTGGGTTTGTCTTTTGAGCCTTGCCTAAAAAAGGCACTATGGGGGTAGCAAGAGCCTTTGCCAATATCCAAAAGCCCAGTGGTGATAGGTGCAAGCCGTCCCTAGCGAAGCATTGTGGCTTGTCGAGCATGTCATCCCAGGCTGACAGGCATTGGATCCCCTTTGAATGACACCAATACTTAAGCCAATTGTTGAAATTGATCATCTTGTCTTCATATTGTGGCATCATTCTTGATGTAGTAAGATGCTACTCAAGGTCAGGGTCATACCGGCCTGGGCTACATGCTCATAGAGCTCCTCTATGTCTCTTTTCATGTAGTCGAGGGAGGTACGTCTCAGGTCATGTACACCAGCATCGACAATGACCAAGTCATATTTGTTCTTGCCTCTGAGTGACCTGAGTGCTTGTGTTATGTGGCGGATCCTAGCACCCGACAGGCAGCTCACCGTGACCTTCTTGTTCAGCCTGGTGAGCGGGACGTCAGTGTGCCTGACGATAGAGTCGCCTATTACAAGTGTATCAGGTGTGTTGTTTAGCCTTAAGGGCTGTGACTGTTTGGCACACTGGCTTTGTGAGCTATGTGTTGCATGTGTTTTGTTTTGGGGTAGCGGTTGCTTGGGTGTCTGCTTTGGATGTCTCTGCTGCTTAGGCAGATTTTTATTTAGAGCCTTCGAGTATGTTTTTGTGTGTTTATGTGTTTGGTTTGTTGTCGTGGTAGGTCTATGTGAGACTGGAATTGTAGTGAGTGTGGTTTCCTTCTACTCCTGACTGGTTACGCCAGTACTGAGTTGAGAGAGCTTAGCCTCCAGTTTGGCTATATGGTTGCATCTCTCACATATGTTGGAATTTAGTTAGGAGGAGGAGAGGGTTGTCTGTGTACATGAGGCAGTTGTAACATTGCCTCAAGATTCCCAAATTCACCAGCTGGACCGGAGAGGAGATTGACAACTGACCTTTGGACATGCTAAAGTAGTATTGGGAATTCCTTTATAATTGAAAAAAAGGGCCAATGGGGAACAAGGTACTCAAGGGGAGTTTGTGAGGGTATAGTGCTTTTAATTTTTTAGTGCTGGCTTATATAATTGCTTTAGTGAGCAAGTGCCAGGTAAGTTAAATGCAATGTGTTACAGGTAACTTAAATGCAAAAACGACAAACAGTAACTTTCTTTCAAGTGAAACAAGGAAATAAGTACAGTAAGCAATGCAGATATCACTAGGGATCCACAGAGGCGCTGAAAAGCTGCATTTTAGGTGGAATTAGCGTTTCAGAGAAATAACAAGCAAACAAGCAAGCATACAAACAAAGCTAGATTCAGCAGGCCTGGATCTAGTCTATGCTACAGCAAACAAGGTGCACCAATTTCAGTAAGAAAGAGTTCAAGTATGCAGGCACTGTAAGCCTTTAACCAGAAATTCCCAGCTCAGAGGGGCAGAGTCCAGCCTCTCCTCCCACAAGAGTGCAGACCATGAACCTTCTTAATGTAAAACAACTAGTCTGAATCCCAAGTGCTTAATCCAAAAGACTTAGAATGATAGCTACACTATAATCAAGTTACTACCAAGCAGTAATAAATACAACTGAGTACTATTAAGATGTCGCAAAAGCAAAATAAAGTAGGAAGAAACACAAATACAGTAAAAGCAGATACATTTTTTTTTTTGAGTGAGCAAATGAGATGGACCCAGGAGTTACAGGACAGAAACAAGTGCAAATGCAGGCCTTCAAATCAGAAAGTTGAGAAAGATGGAAGACCGCCCAAATGGCCAATAACAACAAATTCTGGGCCAGAACCACTCCTTATGTGGTAGACAGGTTACCTAATGCTTACCACTCCCACTGATAATCTAGAAGGCTTCCCTCCAACACAGAAGGCTTGGGGGGCTCAGAAGCTTACAAACAGTCCTGGATACAGCAAATCTGTATCTGGAACACTAATTACAGGAAAGGTAGGAAACAGGCCTACAATTATTTTTTTGAGAAAAGTAGCAAAAACAATAGTAAAAACAATTCACATGCAGTGCAAGCTGGCACACTTGAGTATGTAGCAATATTAGTCCACACAGTTTGAAAAAAATGTAATTAAATTAAAAAGGACTAAAAGCAAGTGCAGAAAGGGTTTATTAGGTAGAATGCGGTAAAGAGATAGGACTGGGAGAGTGTCCTAGATCAAATCTACAGTGGGGCGGGCGCTACAAAAGCCACCAAATTTAAACTACAACCAAGAACAGGGAGGGGAGCAGGGAAGACAGTTTCAACAGAGATGTGAGGAATCACAGTGCAAATTATAAAACTAGAAAAATATATACTGATCTCTGTATATTTGCAGAACAGTAACAGCATGTCCTGTTTATTGTGGTGACAAGGTTTAAGTCCCTAGAGCGTGTAGCTCAGAGGGATTGGGATTTCTTTAGGTGTAGCATGTCCAACAGTTCTGGGTTTGACATAGCTTTATATGTTACGCAGAGATCACCTCTGAGTAGGCGATATGCTACGGAGTAAAGCTAGATTTTTTGAGGCGGGCAGTGTAGGGCATTTGTTTGAGTCCAGTAATCCTCTTTGTGAGGTACTTCTGTGGCCTTCCCAGCTGCTGCAGATGTCTTGTGAGGTACATTCCAAAAGGGGCGTTGTACTCTATAATGGGTCTAATGAGTGATGAGTAGAGGGTAACGATGACCTCTTTTTTCCTGGACGAGAACCCTTTTATGATGAGGTGTGCCACGTAGAAGGACTTCCTGACTACTGTGGCGATGTGACTATCAAAGGAGAGACTGCTGTCCACTTGGGTCCCAAGGTCTCTTGTCATACATTCGGTGTTAAGTAGATTGCTGCCTATGTGGTAGTTCATGGGTACAGAGTTTTTACCAAAGGGGATGACACTGCACTTTTTGGCACTGAGCTTGAGGCCATGGCTGTGACACCATGCATCTGTCTCAGAGAGGTCCTTCTGTAGGATGTTCACATCATTTGGGGACTTGACTATGGCTCCTAGTTTGCAGTCATCTGTGAACTTTGTTAGCCAGAGGCCTTCTGTGTTAGCCTATACTTCAGAGAAGTAGATACCAAACAGGAGCGGTCCCAGGACGGAACCCTGTGATACTCCACTTGTCACTGGCTTGAGGTCAGATTTGGAGTCTGCATCTTTTACAGTGTGGGTTCTGTCAGTGAACCAGTTGGCAACCTATCTTGTGACGTAGGGATTTGTGCCTAGTTTATTGAGTTTAGCTATAATTCCAGAATGGGGGATGGTGTTGAAAGCCTTGGCGAGGTCAAGATAGGCTGTGTGAACCACTTTACCCTCATCTACGGCTTTGGTGACTGCCTCAAAGAAGTCAATCAGGCTCAGGAGGCATGATCTGCCTTTCACAAACCCGAACTGGGTGGGATCCAGAGTTTGGAGGTTACCAATGTCTTTGTTTATGAGTTCCATGATGATACATTCCATGGCTTTGCAGACCAGGCTCGTCAGGCTAATAGGTCGATAGTTCCCAGGATCAGTGGTGGCTCCCCCTTTGTGGAGTGGGATAACTGTTGCTGTGCACCATTCAATGGGCACAAAGCCTGATGTGAGGCTATTGTCATTGTTTTCCATTAAGCTAAACAGTTCACTCAACTTTTGCTCACAAGGTTTACATTTTACATCTGTTGATCTCTACTGTGATATAGCAACCTAGCGATATGATCACATAACTAGCACCAACATCATTAATTTTACTATATATACTGTACAAAGTATATATTGCTGAAAGGAACACCTCTTCCCAATGTACTTTGATCACTAGAGCTGCAGGAAAATCTTGGGATTCATGAAATGTATTTTATGATTCAGAGACATGTTAATTGAAATCAGAAAATGCTTTATTATTGACTAATTTGCATGTATCTGAATTGCAGTTACTACCACAACATAGAGATTATTGCTGATCTGCACATGGCGTTAGTTAACTGTTGTGGCCACATCATGTAGGCACTGGCAATTCCTTTCAGTCATTCTGCCATACACACGCACATGCACATACGCACACACACACACACACACACACACACACACACACACACACACACACATCACCTTCCCTATACCTCTCCCACAATGTATGTGCCATTAAGGCACATGGGTTTAGAGTACTCCCTGGTGGCTGCAGCTTCCTCCAACCCCCCATTCCTCATACTGCTGTTAGCACTATTATGACACAAGTGTGTTGTCTCTGGTGGCTAGTGTTTCCACCCACCACCTATTTCCTGTACTGCTGCTGATCCCATTTTGGCACAAGTATATTATCCCTGGTGGCTAGAATTCCCACCTACCCCTGATCCCCATACTGCTGTTGGTGTCATTATGGCAGAAGTGTATTATTCTTGGTGTCAATTGCTGCCCCTTAACCCCAAATCATTATGCTACTTAAAATGCTGGTAGATGGACAAGGCCTTTTGGCTGTGATCACTACTGTGATGTGGTGTGGCTGGTCATCTTGCTGATCTACTTGTCCAAGTGATTCATTTAATCACTCGATGCATGAATGACTTCCTGGACACAGTTCTGGGAGAGAGAGCACATGACTAATTAAAGTATCCCTCTCTCCCGACCTGCCTCATTAGTGTACAGCATGGCCACTGAACCAGCCTTACATGGTACTGCATATCCATCTTTATGATAGAGAACTGTGCAGCACCACGTGAAGGCTGTCTCTGAATTGAAAAAGGCTACTGCAATGTGTACACATCATGTTAACCTAATGTGTGTGACATTTCATAATACAATAAAGGTTAGACTGTTAGACTGAGTCAACAGCAAAATATTTTTGTCAGAGCATTCAACAAAACATTGTACTCCATGTCAGTTTTCTGATACTATCTTAAGTTTACAAAGCTGAATTTTTGCTATGAGCAATGAATTAGTTCTTTGTATTTAGTGTCAGAAATTCTTATCCAAAATACAATAGTATTTCCTGTGTATTTAAAATATTTCAGAAACACAGCACTGGAATGCAATATTCCTTTTGACACTATGTTAAAGCAGCAATATTTTCATAAAGAATATGGTGTTTACCGATTTTATAAAACTGTATTACTGAGTACCAGAACAACTGACAGACTGTGAGAAATAGACTTGAGATAGGAAAATGTATGATATGCAGGATCAGTGAATAAATGCTATATATTTTAGCAGCGGAGGTAAAAAAAAAAGTTTACTTTTCAAATTATGGAGGGTTTCATGCTGAGCAGCCAATTTAGATTAAATGCATTACAGATTTAAAATACGGTTTGTCATCCTGTTTCTTTTCTACCTTTTACCTCAGTAAAATGTTAATTTTACAACTACAGCAGAACATGGAAAAATCATTATGTTGCTTTGTGTTTTACCTTGTAGCTTTGTAAATGCTCTCACATCCTACTGTGAAACCTCTTTGCCAGTCGGGAATACCACTTAATACATGACTATTTCCAACATTATTCCACAAGGGAATGCTGAAGCATTGCACAGTTTACTGACACAGACATAAAAATGTTGTTACCCGAGGAGTTTCTACAACTACTCATACATTGCAAATAAATTCTAAAAAATAAAACATGTAGATTACATAGTTCAACATACACTTAATGTATTGAAAGCACTAATCATCCAATTAGGGAAATAAATCAAACATGATGATTAATGGACAAACTCATTATAGTATCAGTCATGATGAACAAAGAATTGGTATCAATTATGTTCAAAATTAGATTTCACAAAACTAAAGCAGTTGCAAGCATATTACTGCAAACAACATGTACCTTGCACATTTTATATAATAGGTACTTTAAGGTGTAATCATGTTTGCAAAAGTGAGAAAAAAGACCAAAAAATTAAAAATAAAATAGGAGGGTATTGCAGAAGTATCTACATAAAATTAACCAGTGTTTTTTTCTATACAGGTATTGAACTGATTTTGTTAATGAACAACTAGAGACACGTTTTTGATGTCTGTATGGTGATTCTAACAGTTGGTGCAGAGGGTTAAAGCTGTGAGCTATAGTTCCTGTGATAAAGCCTTTGATTCTATTAGTCCTCCTTTGCCTACTATAACCATGAGCAAGTCTATTAGTTAGACAATGCTCTCAGGTCACTCCTGAAAAGGGACATGTGGGCCTACATGGTTAATGGGTATTATTCTCATTGCATGGCAAATGCTACTGAGTTTCTCATTTTTCACACAGAAAGTTTCTTAAAATTTTCACAAAGTACAATGCCCCAGAATCACAAATCAAAGGACACCGATAAAGGGATTTTATATTTTACTTTTAACCAAGTACTAATCCAGAATGTAAAACTTAAAGAAAATGCATTTTAAATGGAGAATTTTAACTACCCAAATATTTACTGTGTAAATTATTCAACAACAGATATATACATCCAAATAATTGATTATATTAATCAAAACATCTTGGACAAAATCTGTCAATAGATGGCAATATCTTTTGGTATCATACTAACAAGCCTAAGATAGTTTTTCCTTTTCACCCATAGTTATACCCTTTGTAGTCAACACAGATCAACTATAAAATGTCGCACTCCACAAACAGCCTTTACTGCTCAAGCATTTTATTGCAAATAAGATTCCAGTGTTTAAGCTAAGCCAATACAGTTGTTTTAGGAACAATAACTACTGTTTAGCAAGTTGCTGGAAGGAAGCGAGCAATAATGACTTATTAAAAAAGAAACCTTTAAACTGTATAGATACTACTCCTGCTGAAAAAAGAAAAAAACAAAGATAATTCACAAAAAGCCCCTGTAATTAACCCATCCAGTAATTAACTCCCATTCATCTGCTAAATAACAGAAAAATGAATTAAAACTGCAGTGGGGAATAAAAAGTAAAATTACACATACTGCACCCAAAAGAAGCCGCCTCCTCCCAAAAATCATACCTAATCCTAAGCTACTACAACTAACCTAACCAGTAATTAAACCCCAAACAGCTGCCAAATGACATAATAATAAAACATTATTTTTAAACCAGAACCATGAGGAAAAATGACTGGAATTACATATACTGCCTCCAACAATACCAAATGAAAGGTAACTCACAGTAAAAAAAAAAATCACTTTCCTGCACATTCCTAAATCTGTCTAACCAGTCCAACCATTAACCCACAAATAGCTACTAAAACAAAAAAAAAAACAATTAAAATCAGAACTGGGGTAAAAAAATACAGATGAAACATTCAGTTAACAAAAAAAAAATAAAACTTCCCCTACCTGTTTGTATTCCTTTTCAGTTAACCTATCATTAATTTACTTTTAAACAACTGTTAGGCTGCAGAAAATACTAATTAACTGGAAAAAGAGAAATGAAGGATGAAATTGCATAGACAGTGTATTCTGAAAAATGAAGGACTGACTTGATTCTTGTAACTACTTTAGCCATTAATTAACCATAGGACAGTAGAGTCACTAGGAATGAATACAGAGTATGTGTTAATTTTAAACTTCATGTCCTTTTTATGCAACCTATAAACCACAAACTGAATGTTTTTTTGTAACGTAATTAAAAACAATTAAATGCAAAGCTAACCTCAAGAAGATTTATGGGGAATGCTATACCATGGAATGATGGGGCTTATGCCCAACTATGAATTACTTTGCCCCATTGAGTGCCTCAGTAATAGAAAAAATAGAAAGACAAGTTTTTTTTTCTTCTGATCACAACAGTAGGACAAAGGTAGCCAAATCATGTCCTATTACTATGCAGTCTATGTGCCTGCAATTGATTTTCCTTAGCAACCAGTCCCGGTGCTTTCCCAGTAGTCTTTAGTCAAGTAGTCAAACAATACACTACCAGGAAATGTAGTCCAATTTTGGCAGGCTTTCATAGCCTATTCAACTACGCAAATTTCTAGAGTTGCAAAGGAGTGATAATGCTGTTGGACTCAAGTCACACAAGTCATGATCCAAATAAGTAGTGTCAGATGATGCTTTTTTTTTTTTTACTTACAAGAAATTTGCTTTGTCAAGTCATTTGTAAGTTCTTTACTGTCTGCAAACATCTGGTCTAGAAAGGGCTGGATAGGAAAGATGTTAATGTTTATGTAGAATTAGGCTGTAGCCTGTGAATTAACTTGAGTAACCCACTAGCTGATGGAAGCAACTGATAGCAACATTCTGTATTTTTTGAACAGGAAGAAAAGGCAGAGCAAAAGTGACAACAGAAGAACAGTCACTTCTTCTTCTTTGGGCTTTTTCCCGGTTAGGGGTCGCCACAGCGGATCACCTGTCCGCTCATAATTGGCAGTGGAGTTTTTACGGTGCCTAGGTGTCAGCCCGGCACCCAACCTTCCACAGAAGGCACATGCATGCACATACTCACACCTAGGGCCAATTTGGAGTATCCAATCGCTAAGAGGTGTAATTAGCACTTGTCCCTCCCATGGGGATGGAGCAAGCTATTAGATAGTGTTAATAGAAATGGTGGCAACAATCTAGTGCCAGCAAAACTGATAAAGCAGGTCAAGATTTCCACTGGTTATTTCAGTTTCCATCATTTTGTTTGCATTATCAATAATTTACGTTCATATGGTTACTATTTGCCTTGTAGTGTTTCTCCACAGCTTTAATAAGATTAAACAGAGGGTTTTCTTTTTTTACAATCACTCTTCTTCAATCTGTAAAACTGAAAAAAATGTGTTTATTAAAATGAGTTTCTTTTGGGGGTATTTTAACTTATTCCTCTGTGGAATGTCTTAGAATCATTCACATGTTCAGATAACTAAATTAACCACTGACCTGTTCTCTATTAGAAAATGCAGTAACACTCATCTAAGAGGCAGCATTATTTTTTACTCTTCTGCAAATTCTGTTGTTTATTCTCAAGGATACAATTTGTTTTCCAAAACCTCAAAAGTGTGATTATTTTTGAGCTATTAAATTGTGATTCTCTGTCAGTTTGATTTTATTAATGTTATACATAAAAGAATATTCTTCAGTTTTTGTGAATTAAGATATTTTTCTAGGCTTTCTGTTCCCTGTGTTCTGAGTTCTGCATTTTGCTGCTTATTTGGCAAGTGTTTTTGGGAAAGTTCAGCACTTACACTCAGTGTATATTGTATAATAATTTCAGAGTACTCTCTCATAGTTTTGCTGTCTCATTCATTTAAACTAAAATACAATGTCTGTCAGTTTATGTTGCTTGTGTTCTGTGCAAATGTGCAGTTCTGTGCATTAGTTCACTTTCTTATGGCATCATAGGGACTGCGTTTTCTTTGCATTGTTTAATTTTTGCCCAATACATCTCCAGAGTACTTCTGATTTGAGGTATTTTATAAATGACATACATTGTTTTAATTAACTTTTTAATGGCTATTAGTTACAGTGTTTTATACAGTTCATGCTACTTTCTGGGTGTTCAGTTCACTGCTGTAGTCACATTTGGTGTTGACATCATTGCAGTCTCCTCTGAATTGAAGAAGATGGTTTCAGTACATTTGGATGAGTACACACTGGTTGTAGCTTCACGCAGACAAAACAAATGGGATCACACAACCTTAGTGACAATGGAAAAACAGAACGTTGAATTATTGTTGATGCATGCACACAAAGTATTGTGGAAGTAATTCCCAGCTGAAAACAATAACTGAGTTGCAGCTCAGGGAAGTATAGTTGAAGACTTTAAACCTTGCCCAGTTTAGCCCTGACCAGGGTTATGGAAGCTGATGGAGATTGTAGCCTCATGCAGCTGTTTTACCATTGGAAAGTAACAGACTAATATTGCTGACATCTAGAGTTTCAATATGTTTTACACAGGGATGTGTTCAATATTTTATGTTTCAGCCAACTTCAATACCAGGTGTTTGATATCTGACCTTTTTGCATTTGGTGTTTTGGCATTAAGTATTTAGTCATTCTCTCTCTCAACTAATGTGCATTGGCTAAAAAGTACATTAGCTAACATTTCTCTTTTATGTTCATTGTGTGTTTTATGTGTTGACATCATTTTTTGTGTGGATATTATACTGATTGCCTTAATTGGTTGCTTGCAGATCTGTCTTAATAACCTATGAGATTAACAAACACTAAGTAGACAAAATAAACTAAATCAAGACAGCAACCCAATGGGAATTAATAAAACTAGATCAAGCCAGCACCCCAATGAGAATGAAGTGCATATGTTTCCTGATGGTGGTATAAATGTCAAATGACAAACCCTATGCTCCTTAACCCAGTCTCTTTATGGATTGCAGCTCTAAATTGTGAGTGATTTTTAGAAGTGGCATCTGAGCCTGGATTAACAGCCACATTTATATCTCCTCCTAAGTCTATATCAACCTGGTATGCCTCTGGTTTTACAGCTCCAAGCTTCCTAATGTATTTTTCTCACAAACTGGTAGAAGATTGAGAGATTTAAATGTACTCATCTTATACAACATCTTCATTTTCCCCTGGAGAGCACTGTGCTTTGGCTGTAAGCAGCAGCAGCAGCAGCAGCAGCAGCAGCAGCAGCCCCCCCCATCTTCCACTTTCTCTTATTCCCTTCTGTTAGCAAATAGTATCCATAACTGATCAATACTGTGTGTTTGTTAATTTAAACTATGACCACAGTAGCCTACTGATACAACGTTATCCTGTTTTTCCACCTGAGAAATTAAGAAAAGACTTACAGTTTCAGAGCAGTCCTTGGTCAATTGTGATTGTTTCTTAACACATACTTGTCTTGCTTTGGCTCATTAGCAGCAGTACAAAGAACTGCCTGCTCACACCCTTGTTCTCCCCCCACCCCTTCCCTGGTTATTACCTTAAGACAATCCCAGAGTTAATAAATATTACCTGTGGCAGGCACCATTTGTAAAACTACAATCCACTCTGCTACAGGTCGCATGAAGGCTCAGTGTCTCTCCAGTAAGTGTTTTACAACTGTAAATGCCTATTTATGTTGAATTGTATTAGACATTTTACAACTGTATATGTTTATGCTGAATTGTGTTAGACATCTGTTTTAGTCCGTTACTTTAAAATTTGAGGTTAATACAGGAGTAAAAATGACACAAGACACCAAGGCTCAAACTTAACAATTTATTAAGCAAAACTTTTCTAAATAAACAGTAAAGCTAATACTAAATAAACAGAAGGACTAATAGATCATGTACTTACAAGCATATGCATAAACAAAATCATCTTTGCCACTGATAGGGAAACTTTAAATCCTATCCAGTGCAGCTATCTGTTTAGTCAAGGCAAGGCCGACACTGGCGAAATGTCTCTAAGCTCAGTTCGGGCTGGTGCTGTGATCAAATCCGGATGCTGATGATGATTTTCATCTTAGCCTTTGAGCTTTTATAGTCTTTTTTGAGTTGACAGAATATTGTAGAAAGATCTGACATTACAGGGTCATCATGAGTTGATGGAATATTTTAGAAAATTACAGATCATTTCCTAAGTTGTAAACAAGTCTCGTAATGTCTGGTCTTGTGCCTTACTTCCCTTTTCCAGAGAACAGTTAGCTCACAACCTTGTGATATAGTTCCTCTTTGAAATCCCCACATTCTGGTAAACATCTTTTAAGCTGATAAACAACTTATAGGTTAACAAAAGTTCAGTAATACCAGTAATCAGTGAGCAAGGCCTGCTCTTAAGCATATTGTATTGTTACAATATTAGCAGCGTATAGTGATGTAGTGGCATATCAAGAACTAGCAATAATCAATCTAGCAATAATTAAACATACACAGTGATATGTGGCTCGAGGCATAGCAAAAACTGGTAGACTGTGTGGATCTGTCACAACATCTAATATGTTTTATGCTTTTTTATTGATGTTACTATGGCATGCTAGCATTTTTGTGTGCACCAAGTAGTTTCTAGTATAAAAGTTTGTATGGTCTATTTGCATAGCTGCACCTTGTTCACTAATGTTATTCATGTAATTGTGTTGTGTGTAGACAGCTCATACTAGTGTCTAAATTATTTCTATAAGTTTGTGCTGTTACTGGTGGATAGAATCACATTAGAGAACCACGACAGATTGCTGCTTGCTATATTTTTATCTGTGGCTGCACCACTGTCTGGGTTTTTGTTTTCTAATGTTCTTCCAATTGGCTCAGTATCTGCATATACTAAGTAGTGGTTCAGGACATTGTCCTGCATGTGGCAGCTATTTGCTCAGTGTGTTTTTTATAATCTTTATAATATATATTTACCATCTCAAAAGTGCTTACTCCTCTCTGTACTCTTCTTTTCTAGATCTAACACCACTCTTAAGTATTCAACTGCGGTACCACCTTTAACATTCTTATAAGAGAAGCGCAGTCCGGGTCTGAACTGTCTGCAAACAGCTGCAGTTAACTTTGAGTATGTGTCTACCTGTTTGAGCCAATCTTCATTTTCCCGTGGAGAGCACTGTGCTTTGGCTGTAAGCAGCCCCCCCCCACCACCACCACCACACACATCTTCCACTTTCTCCTATTCCCTTCTGTTAGCAAATAGTATCCATAACTGATCAATACTGTGTGTTTGTTAATTTAAACTATGACCACAGTAGCCTACTGATACAAGGTTATCCTGTTTTTCCACCTGAGAAATTAAGAAAAGACTTACAGTTTCAGAGCAGTCCTTGGTCAATTGTGATTGTTTCTTAATAGGTTCATAGGTTCATACTAGGCTATCTGCCCTGGGGCAATTATAAGCCTAGCCAGATTCTGTATGGCTTACGCCACCCCTTGATTTGAGTATAATGTTCCCTTTTTAAGGTTTAGTTTACTGTGCCTCTGTCTAATAGTGACCCGGGAGTAATCCCTGGGACAAACCTATGATTCCCCATCCACTTATTGAGATTCTTCTTGAAGAGATTCAGTGAGGTGCTCTGCCTCACATGAACTGGAATTCTATTCCAGAGTGAAGGGAGCCTCTGGGTTCTGAACCTGTCCCTCCAGCAAGTTCTATTTATTTCTGTGCTGAGGTTCAAGTCCCTCGAGCGTGTGGCTCTAAGGGATTTAGATTTACTGAGGTGGAGCATGTCCATTAATTCTGGATTTGACATAGCTTTGTATGTCAGGCATAGATCGCCTCGAAGTAGGCGGTATGCAACTGAGTAGAGCTGGAGTTTTTTTAACCTAGCAGTATATGGCATCTGTTTGAGACCCTTGATCCTCTTGGTGAGATACTTTTGGGGTCTTTCTAATTGCTGCAGGTGTCGGGTAAGGTACATCCCAAAAGGGGCATTGTATTCTATGATGGGCCTGATGAGGGATGAATAAAGGGGCACAATTACCTCTCTTGATCTAGATGTGAAACCCTTCGTGATGAGGTGGGCTATGCAGAAGGTCTTTCTAACCACTTTGGCAATGTGGTTTTCAAAGGAGAGATTGCTATCAACTTGGGTCCCCAGGTCCCTAATAACTTTCTCTGTACTTAATGGGTTTCCGCCTATGTGGTAATTTGTGGGCACATTGTTTTTGCCAAAGGGTATGACTATACATTTTTTGGCATTTAGCTTTAAACCATGGTGCTGGCACCAGTTATCTGTCTCTGTGAGACCTTTTTGAAGGATGTTTGTGTCAGCTAGAGAGTTGATTATGGCGCCCAGTTTGCAGTCGTCTGCAAACTTGGTGAGCCATAGTCTTCCCACGTTTGCCTGTACCTCAGAAAAGTATATACCGAACAAGAGTGGTCCCAGGACAGAACCCTGTGGGACACCACTTGTGACCAGTTTCGAGTCTGACATGGCTCCAGCAACTCTCACTCTGTGGGTTCTGTCTTTGAGCCAGTTTGTAACCCATCTTGTGACATAGGGATTTATATTTAAGCTGGATAGCTTATCTATGATGTCCGAGTGGGGTATTGTGTCAAATGCCTTTGCAAGGTCCAGATAGGCTGTGTGGACTACCTTCCCTTCATCTATGGCTTTGGTGACTGTTTCAAAGAAGTCAACCAGGTTCAAAAGGCAGGATCTGCCCTTGACAAAGCCAACCTGGGTAGGATCTAGTGTCTGTAGGTCCCCAATGTTTTTGTTTATGAGCTCCATGATGATCCTCTCCATAGCCTTGCAGACTAAGCTAGTCAGGCTTATGGGGCGATAGTTTCCAGGGTCCGTAGAGGCTCCACCTTTGTGGAGTGGGACCACTGTTGCTGTACGCCATTCTGTGGGCACATATCCTGTAGTGAGGCTGAGATTATATAGCTGTTTTATTTGAGGGATTAGTTCCTCTTGTAGTTCATGTAGGACGCAACCTGGGACGCCATCTGGTCCCATGGAAGCAATGTTTTTTGCTTTGGAGAGGGCAGCCTTCACCTGAGCATCTGAGATGTTTGGGAGGCAGCCCTCTGCTGGGATAGATACTTGCTCTTTTGGGGGGGGGGGTGGAGAAGTTTGCACTGAACCTGTCTGCCAGGATATTGGCGATGTCTGTGGGTTCAGTGTATTTTTTGTCATTTAGAATCAACTCAGAACAAGTCTGGGAGTTGCATCCCAGGTTTCTAACATAACTGAAAAAAGCCTTATGATTGTCTTTGGTGTCCTGTGCAATTTTTCTCTCGAAGCTGGCCTTGGAGGATTTTATGAGGGATTGTAATTTTTTTGCTAGTACTGATCAGAGATGCCTTCCCTATTAGGGATTTTGCTCTATCATGTAGTAGCTTCCTCCTTCTGTTGTACAGTTTATTTATGGCCACCAGACTGGACGCCTGCCTTTGGATGATTGGGTCTTGGTTTTGTTTGGTATAGCATGATCCATGCATTCCTGGAGATGTCCGTAGAATGCATTTATATAGGATTCTGCAGTTTGGGCTGTAGTTTCCACTGGCCCTGGGGCCTTGAAGGATTCCACTTTGATTTTGAGAAGTGAGAAGTTCACTTTTGAGAAGTTTTTCACTGTGGTTTTCTGGGCTGGGGGTAGGGTCGGGATGTGGACATCCAGTGAAATTAATTTATGGTCTGATCTTACCAATGAGGGATATACTTCTGGTGTGGAGCATAGTCCCCATGTTGGTAATGATCAGGTCTAGTATGTTGTCCCCTCTTGTGGGAGTGGTGACTAGTTGTTCCATAGCATTTGAGTTTATAATTTCCAGGAATCTTTGGGCTAAGGTGCTGGGGCTTGAGTAGTGCTTCCAGTCAATGTTTGGGTAGTTGAAGTTGCCCAATATAATGGTGTTCGGAGAGATCTTCATGTTCTCCAATGTTTTCAGGAAAGCCGAATCGGATTCCTGACTTTGAGAGGGTGGTCTGTAGGATGCTTTAAACTGAAAAGCAGTCTTGCCCACTGTTAGTTGCACATGGATGGTCTCCGATACTTCGTGCAATGCCACTAACCTGGAGGTGTGGAAATCCTTGATAAATATGGAAACTCCCCCTCCTTTTGTGGTTTGGTCCGGGTTTTGGGGCCGAAAAGCATGATATGAGGTATAGCCTGGTAGTGCTGGGGTGCTCTCTGGAGCCTTGAACCAGGTTTTTGTCACTGCACAGATATCGATGTTCTCCATACTGAGGAGAGCTTCGAGTGCATGCATCTTGAGGTTAAGACTTCTGGCATTTAGCAGCATTACCCTTAGTTTCTTGTTCCTTGTGCTGTCTATGGGGGTGGGTTTGACTTTTGAGCCTTGCCTAAAAAAGGCACTATGGGGGTGGCAAGAGCCTTTGCCAATATCCAAAAGCCCAGTGGTGATAGGTGCAAGCCGTCCCTAGCGAAGCAACGTGGCTTGTCGAGCATGTCATCCCAGGCTGACAGACACTGGATCCTCTTTGAATGACACCAAAATTTTAGCCAATTGTTAAAATCGATCATTTTGTCTTTGTACTGTGGCATCATTCTAGGTGAGGGTAAGATGCTGCTCAAGGTCAGGGTCATACCAGCCTGGGCTACATGATCAGAAAGCTCCTCTATGTCTCTTTTCATGTAGTCCAGGGAGGTACATCTCAGGTCATTCACACCAGCATGTACAATGACTGAGTCATATTTGTATTTGCTTTGGAGTGACCTGAGTGCTTGCGTTATGTGTCACATCCTAGCACCCGACAGGCAGCTCACTGTGACCTTCTCTTTATTCAGCCTGGTGAGCGGGACGTCAGTGTGTCTGACAATAGAGTCACCTATAACAAGAGTATGAGGTGTGTTATTCAGCCTTAAGGGCTGTGGCTGCTTGGCACACTGACTTTGTGGGTTATGTGTTGTGTGTGTTTTGTTTTGTTTTGAGGTAGCGTTTGCTTGGATGTCTGCTTTGGAGGTCTCTGCTGCTTGGGTAGATTTTTATTTAGAGCCTCCGAGTATGTTTTTGTGTATTTATGTGTTTGGTTCGCTGATGTGGTGGGACTATGTGATACTGGAATTGTGCTGTGTGAGGTTACCTTCTCCTCCTGACTGGTTACACCAGTTTTGAGATGAGAGAGCTCAGCCTCCAGTTTGGCTAAATAGTTGCATCTCTCACATATATTTGAACCTGTTTGGAGGAGGAGAGGGTTGTCTGTGTACATGAGACAGTTGTAACATTGCCTCAAAATTCCCAGATTCACCAGCTGGACTGGAGAGGAAACCATTGACTGACCTTTGGACATGCTAGAGTAATAGGGAAACTGAATTTAAGACGGACCAATAGAGGACAGGGTAATCATAGAGAGTATAAGAGTAAGTAGTGCTTATGGTTAAATAGTGCTAACGTGTAGGATTACTTAATTGGACCAGTGAAGGGCCTTAGAATGAGAATATGGTGTTTAAATTGAGAGATAGAGCAGTTCTAAGGGAAAAAGTGAAGAGCAGACTTTGTGGAGCCAGGAATAGTTTAAACCCAATTAGGCGGCGCTGCCCACCTGTTGCGCTATGCACAAAAACGTGCAAAACCACGCAAAAGAGGGTTTTAAGAGAGGAAGATGAAGGAGTTTTGGAATTGACCCAAAATGGCCAAAAAAACTACAGTTTCAAGTCAGTAACCATTCCCACAGGGGCACGCAGGCTGCTCGATGTTTTTCACTGCCACTGATCAACAGAGAGACTTTCCTTTAGCCCAAGCAAAAAATGGCCTCACAGAAACTTACAAACAGTTCAAGAACAGCAAGCCTGTAACTGAACTTTTTTAAATCTCAGAAAAGTGGGAAAAAAGCAAGATTTTTTTTGTTTTTTCAGAGATAGCAGAGGTTAACAAGTATCAGCAAGTAATAACAGTGCAGTAAATGACCCCACACAAGAGTGCTAGGCCAAAGACAGATAAAATGCAAGTTTTGAGAAAAAAACAATATTAAAAATAAGTGCAAACAGGAAATTCAGTAAACAGCTCTAGGTTGTGCTCTAAATACAGTTACTAATGCAGAAATCAAATTTAACAAGCCAGAAAATGCTCAAAATAGGCGGCTATGCAGAAAAACTTAGCAAATAAACAGAGGAAAAATACTTAAAGTCTCAAAAGTGGCTCCTTTCTTCTCTCAGCGTTTTCTCCTCTTGGTGGACATACTTGTCTTGCTTTGGCTCATTAGCAGCAGTACAAAGAACTGCCTGTTCACACCCTTGTTCGCCCCTTCCCTGTTTATTACCTTAAGACAATCCCAGAGTTAATAAATATTATCTGTGACAGGCACCATTTGTAAAACTACAATCCACACTGCTACAGGTCCCATGAAGGCTCAGTGTCTCTCCAGTAAGTGTTTTACAACTGTAAATGCCTATTTATGTTGAATTGTATTAGACATTTTACAACTGTATATGTTTATGTTGAATTGTGTTAGACATCTAATATGTTTTATGCTTTATTATTGATGTTACTATGGCATGCTAGCATTTTTGTATGCACCAAGTAGTTTCTAGTATAAAAGATTGTATGGTCTATTTGCATAGCTGCACCTTGTTCACTAATGTTATTCATGTAATTGTGTTGTGTGTAGACAGCTCATACTAGTGTCTAAATTATTTCTATAAGTTTGTGCTGTTACTGGTGGATAGAATCACATTAGAGAACCACGACAGATTGCTGCTCGCTATATTTTTATCTGTGGCTGCATCACTGTCTGGGTTTTTGTTTTCTAATGTTCTTCCAATTGGCTCAGTATCTGCATATACTAAGTAGTGGTTCAGGACATTGTTCTGCATGTGGTAGCTATTTGCTCAGTGTGTTTTTTATAATCTTTATAATATATATTTACCGTCTCAAAAGTGCTTACTCCTCTCTGTACTCTTCATTTCTAGACCTAACACCACTCTTAAGTATTCAACTGCGGTACCACCTTTAACATTCTTATAAGAGAAGCGCAGTCCGGGTCTGAACTGTCTGCAAACAGCTGCAGTTAACTTTATGTGTCTACCTGTTTGAGCCAATCTTCATTTTCCCCTGGAGAGCACTGTGCTTTGGCTGTAAGCAGCCCCCCCCCCCACCACCACCACCACCACACACATCTTCCACTTTCTCTTATTCCCTTCTGTTAGCAAATAGTATCCATAACTGATCAATACTGTGTGTTTGTTAATTTAAACTATGACCACAGTAGCCTACTGATACAAGGTTATCCTGTTTTTCCACCTGAGAAATTAAGAAAAGACTTACAGTTTCAGAGCAGTCCTTGGTCAATTGTGATTGTTTCTTAACACATACTTGTCTTGCTTTGTGATTGCTTCCAGCCCCTCATACTAGACCCTAACAGGTTCTCTACCCGCTTTGCTCACCACCCTGCCCCCTATTCCCTCCTGCCCCCAGTGGTCCCACCTTTATTGCACTCAAACCCCTCCCATCTTTCCAATAGCCAACCACAGCGCTAACACAACACTACCTCCTCCATATTCCCTCTACTTCCACACCTCCTCAACTGACATGTACAAGCATACCTTTCCTTTGCTCACTGCATGCACTCTCCTTGCATATCTTACATCCTACCAAAGCTCCATCATTCCCACACTTAACCACTACCACTGTACTACTACTCACACTACCACCCATGTCTCACCCATACTCAGCTCCCCTCCCACCAGCTCAAGAACCATCCCTATGCACCCCTCACATATTCTACCAACTATATTACTCAAATGTAAAGCATCCCTACAACTTAACATAGTAACCCTCCCACCATACCTATTACCCACAGAGCACAATCATAAAGTTTCCATTATAAACAAACACATTCAAAAACTGAGAAAGCTAATAATCTCATGCATATCTAAACTAGCCCTAAGTGGAGACATCCACCCTAACCCTGGCCCTACCATCTCCAACCCCAATCCTCATAATCAGACTAGAAACCACAACTTCTCCCATATTACAGCCAATAGAAAGCCAAGTGACTTCCTTCTACTAAGCCTAAATATTAGAAGTATATCCAACAAAGTCCATGAACTCCATGCCACCATTGACTTATACTCCCCAGATATTGTCATCCTGACAGAAACCTGGCTAAAACCTCACATTACCAGTGAGCTAATACTCCCTACAGGTTATGGCATACTAAGAGTAGACCGGCTAAACAAAAAAGGAGGTGGTGTAGCTATAATATTTAAACAGCATCTAAACATTCAGATCTTAAAATCATCAGCTCCACAAATAGGCAATGAAGAAATAATATATACCAACCTCAAAATTAACCAAAACAAAACCATCAACATAATTGGATGCTACTTCCCACCTGACCAAAACATCCCTCCACTAGAAAACCTCCTCAGCTGATCTTCCCACCATCTCCCCCAAGAAACTATCATCTTAGGTGATTTCAATATTGACTGGCAATCCTGTTCTGGCAACAATCCAACCCATCATGTACACCTTCATGGCTTTACCCAACTAGTCCAGTCACCAACAAGGATAAATAAAAACTCCAGCAAGCACACTACCCTGGATTGGATACTAGTCAGTAAGAACCCCCAGTCATATATAACAGGCTGCTTATCAGACAGCCTCAGTGATCACTCCCCAACATTCCTACTCAAAAAATACCTGTACCAAGCTAAACCTGTCATCTATCGTCAAATACGTAAAAAAATAAACTTTAACCCACTCACATTCATCTCATCCCTCAAAGAATGTAACTGGCATGCTCTAAAGTACCTCAGTCTAGATGACGCGGTTGAATTTTTTAATACTACCTTCCTGAACATCCTTAATTACCATGCCCCCATAAGATTTTCCAGAACCAAAGCACAACCCTCCCCATGGCTACAGAAAACCACTAAGTCAGAAATGAAAAACAGGGATAAAGCCTGGGAGCACTGGCGCAAAACCAAAACCCCCGCAGCTAGACAAACATTCCTAGAACTATGCAATACAGTCAAAAAGCTAATAAAACAGGACAAATTCCAATACTACCAGTCTGCCCTAGACTCCTCACAACACAGCCCCAAACAATTCTGGTCCTCCATAAACTCCATCCTCCACCCAGGTAAAGTCAGTACCCCTCCTCCTAACATCCCTCACCCCTCAGAAAATATTGCTACCTCATTCAACACACACTTCACCCAAACCATACTATCACTAGCTAAACAACACAGCCCCCCTCCCCTCCAACCCACACCTTCAACTAGTAATCTCCCCTCTGCCTTCTCTTTTTCTCCTGTACCTACTTCCAACATAAAAAAAACTCTTAACTAAACTTAAACCCACCAAATTAGCAGCAGACAACCTCCCAAGTGAATATCTACAAATCGCAGCTGATGCTCTGGCCTACCCAGTATCCATCTTGATTAACCGATCTCTGTCAGAAAGTTACGTTCCCACATTGTGGAAAGTCTCACATATAATTCCCCTCCACAAAGGCGGACCCTCTGCAGAACTAACCAATTACCGCCCCATAGCTATTCTCTCTCCACTCTCCAAAATACTAGAGAGATGCATACACTCTCAGGTCTCACACTACCTCCTTACTATCCAGTACTCAGCATGGTTTCCGACCAAACCATAGCACCACCACTGCCTTACTCTCCTTTACTAACACTATCCTTCAGCATAAAAACAATGGCTATCTCTCCTCTGCTATTTTCCTAGACCTATCTAAAGCATTTGACATGGTCCCACACAAACAACTTATCTCTGTCCTCAATAACCTATCCTTCTCACAATCAGTCACCAACTGGTTTCAGAGTAACCTGTCTGACCGCCAACAATCCGTTGTATGGCAGAATGACATATCTCCCCAACTACCTGTCTCCATAGGGGTACCCCAAGGATCCATCCTTGGACCCCTACTTTTCTCTGTTTACACCAATAATCTAGCCTCTGCCAGCAAACATGGCACACTCATCCAATACGCAGATGACTCAACCATCATCTGCTCAGCCCAGTCCCTACCCAAACTGCAAAAAGTCACACAGGAAGCCTTTTCCTCTGTTGAAACATGGTTATCCGATGCCCAATTAATACTCAACCCAAACAAAACTAAACTACTCATCTTCCAACCCACCAAGCATACTCAAAACAACTCTCACTTTAACATCACAGCAAAAGACAACACCACTATATACCCAACTGAACACACCAAATTGCTAGGAGTGGAAATAGACAATAAACTAAAATTTGACATTCACATATCCATGACCATAAAAAAAGTCCACAAAAAACTAGGAGCATTAAACAGAAATAAACAATTTCTCACCAAAGCAGCAAAGATTTCCATAGCAAATTCCCACCTTATCTCCACCCTACTTTATGCCTCTCCAGTATATACCAACTTAAGGCAATGTGATCTAAACAAGCTAGAGACCTGCTACAACAAAATCGCCAAATTCGCCACAGGGGCATCCTACCGTAGTCACCACTGTCTCTCACTTTCTGAACTGGGCTGGCTTGAACTCCCTCATCTCCTTCAGTGGTATCAACTCTCATTCGCCCACAAACTAGTAAACCATCCACTAAATGTCCCATCCCTCCAGAATCTACTCCAACCCTATCACACCACCAGACCACTAAAATCCAGCAACAAAAATCACTTGCAGATCACTAAAGCCAATAACTCTGCTGGTGAAGCACTATTCTCTTGCGCCATAGCCAAATTATGGAACTCGCTCCCACCCACAATTACCTCCGTACCATCTTGCACCAACTTCAAAACTTTATTAAAAGCGCACCTAAAAACATGCTGACTATGCCCTTGCAACTCCCATTCTAATATCATCCACCCCATCCAACTACTATCTTTTTTTCACCTCCACTAACTACCTTGATGATAGCAAGCTCAGATGCCCATAAGCCTAGTACTTATTATACAGCAGGAACTTCTCATTGTTACATTTGTTAATGCCTGTTATGTACTTCACTGATAAAGATTCTAGTTGTCTACTGATGTACTATGTTCTTCATCTGTAAATATGTTGTAAGTAATTTCTATGTTAAATTGTTAATCGCTATGTAATCCAATGTAACTACTGTCTGTTTATTTTACTGTGGAGCTTTTCTCCCCGGGCCTCCGCTGAAAATGGACCCCACGTCCAGTCGGACACTCCCGGTCAACCAATTTAAATAAATAAATGAAAATATATGCTGGTGAGTAAGGAACAATTTCTGAAGAAGGCTAGGTAATCTGGATGTAAAATAATTGCAGTATACTGAAGATATAAAGTAAACTGTGTGAACAGTAAGAGTCTAAGGCCCTACCATTAGGAACTCCTTATGGCAATCTAGTTCTCCAGAGGTTGCCTTATGAATTTTGACTGTAAAGGGTGCAGTTTGTTTTGAGAATTTTGACTGTATGATGGCCATGTTGTTTAAAAAAGTTGGTGTGCCATCACAGGCTGTTATCAGGACACCAAATAGTTACTGTTGACAAGAATCAATTGATGTCAGAGGCCCTTTTCAGATAAACAAAAAAGAAACTGCACCAGTTAAGATTTATTTTGTCTTTTGGTGGGTCAATAGAATGAGTTAGAATAAACCTAAATATAAACAGACTCACTAATAAAAGAAAAAACTCATTGCTTGCAAAATAAACTTAACTCTCAAGATGCTAAAATCAATCTTAGTAATCAAATTAGGAAACTCTGAATCATGAATAAATCAATGAAGACTAGACATGAGGTAAAAATAGCCGCTCATATGAAGGATAACCATAAAGCCTTCTTTAACATATTTTACAAACCTCAGAAACAATGCACACACTACGCAGAACTAAAAATAGTGGTATCACACGCTCAGAGGAAAACTGACAAATTTAGCTCTGACTTCACCCCCCCCCCATCAGACCATGTACTCACATCTACGTTCCCTCCTAAAATTTTTCAAGAAAAAGTCCTTAAGGTACTATCTAAGGCCAAAAACACTCCTTCTGTGGGGTCAGCTAACACAACAGGCTGCCCACTGGTCAGCTTGAAACAGGACTTGTCAAACCTCCCTTCAGATGTATTCAATATCTACCTACAAACAGGGTTCATGCCAGTTGAATGAAATATGACAACAATCATTCCCTTGTACAAAGGTAGTGTGTCAACAGACTCACATAATTATAGACCCATGAGCTTGACATAATTAATAAATAACTCTGCAACTCCGTAAAAAAAATAATAACCAAAGACCGCAAAACATATTACACCAAGCTTCAGTCTGAACACACTACCAACTATAGAAAATTCTAGAATACTATCTCCTCCCTTCTTCATCCTGGCAGTAGAGACAATCCATGTCCTAATCCCAACTATACAGATCAAGAAACAGCCTCTCTATTTAACACATTCTTTGTAGAGTGTATAGCCAGACTTACTGCCAGTTTCACCAACTATTCTCCAATTTCTTCTCCACTCCCCGCACCTCTCCCTCTGATCCTATAACTCATACCCCTCCCTTCAGCCTCTTGCCTGTTCCCACCAACACAATAAAAAAACTCTTCTTCCAACTGAAACCATGCTCCAGCACACCAGATAACCTACCTGCATTCTTCCTCAAATTATCTGCAGACAGCATAGCCTTCCCTATCTCCATTATAATAAACAGGTCCATCCAAAAATCCTATGTGCCTTCACTGTGGAGACAAGCTTTCATCATTCCACTCTACAAACATGGCAAAAACACAGGCACTACTAATTTCCAGCATACTGCCATTCTTTCACCACTCTCAAAAATCCTGGAGAAATGTATTCATTAACAAATTATGTCATATCTAACTTATAATAACCTCCTAACCCCCACACAGCACAGATTCTGTCCTGACCACAGTACCATCACTGCCCTCCTCTCCTCCCTCAATACCATTAACCATTTATGTGACTCCAGCAATATCGTATCTACCCTGATCCTAGACCTCTCCAAAGCCTTTGACATGGTTTCCCATCCTATATTCTTATCTCAACTATCCTCCTTTAATTTCCTCCCCTTTGTACTATAGTCTGGTTCATTAGCTACCTCTCCAAAAGACAACAAGCTGTTAAATGGAAATAATCCATCTCATCTTTTCTACACACCCCTATTGGTATACCCCCAAGGTTCTGTCCTTGACCCCTTACTTTTCAATATTTTCATCAATAATTTTCATCACTCCATCTCAGATGCAGCAGTAATCCAATATGCTGATTCAACAGTCATCTGTTCAGCTGACACCCCCTCCAGCCTTCTCCAGAAAACTCAGTCAGCTTTCCCTAATACTGAAACCTGGATGCTAACAAGACTAAATTAATGATCTTTTCTCCATCTAAAAACTCTATCATTAATAAAACTCCTTCAAAATCCCCATTGAAATTGTGCCACATACTAAACTGCTCAGTGTCATCATTGATAAAAATCTAAAATCCGATACCTACATCCAATCAAATATCAAAAAACCCACCAAAAACTAGGATTCCTATATAAGCATAACTGCTACCTTACTCTCTTCACCAAAAGTACCCTAGCCTACTCATACCTTCTATCCTCTTTCATGTACAGCACTTCTCTGTTCACTAATCTTCAGCTCAGATTACAAACCAAACTGGAAGTCTTCTACAATAAAATCTGCAAATGTCCCACCAACTCTAGAAATTCATCCCATCACTGCATCTCCCTTCACTCTCTGCAATGGCTCAAACTTCCTAACTACCTGAACTTTCTCAAACTTACCACTGCCCATAAGCTCATATTCAAACCACTGAGTCATCCCTCTCTGTCCAGCACTTTAATCTCCTATATTTCTATTCGTTCACTTAGATCAGAAAACCAAAACCTCCTAAAAATCTACAAACCTTTACGGCCCCCAGGTTACCTTCTGCTATCCTGCTCATTAGCTAAGCTGTGGAACTCACTTCCTTCCTCCCTTTGAAATACTCAAAACCACTCCAACTTCAAATCCCTCCTCTACTCATACCTATCTTCAAAGCGGGAATGCTTACATTCTTCTCCTACATAAGTCTCTCTAACATCTACATCTAACCGTTTAACTTTTCTGATTATATTATACAGTGCTAACCTACTCCTGCATCTATTCTGACTCACAGCCTTTCTCTCTGAAACTCCTCTTTGAACCTACTCCAAACGTTGTTAATAATTAATTCTTGTAGCTTCTTTTTATTTGTTTAAATTCTACACTCTGCAAAGATTCTAAGATTGTATAATTGCAAAGCTTTCATTCTGTAAATGACTTTTTTAATATTGTATAGTCTGCATGAAACCAATTATTTCTTTGTTTTGTATATTTGTTATTGACAATGGAGCTTTTCTCCCCAGGTCTCCACTGAGAACAAGCTCTTCTAGGCCCAGTGGAGTAACCCAGTCATCAAACTGAAATAAATAAATAAAAATAATAACATAGACAACATACAAACTCTCGATCAAAGCCATTTAGGTTTGTCAAAAGTAGATCCTGGCCAATTCACCTGGTTGATTTCTTAGAAGGTTATTGAAGCAATGAATCAGGACAAATCAGTGCACACTGCATATTTTGGCCTTGCCAAGGCATTTGGCACTATCCCACATTCAAGTATCATGGAGATGCTCTCCCAGGTAAATGAAAATCACCATTCAATAGCAAATTAGCTCACAAACAACCCAGGAAATTAAGATGGGTTGCTCTATGCCTTCCTAAAGATTTGTTTCTAATGGTGTACTTCAGTGGTCAGGGGTTAGCCCTTGGATCACTACTCTACTTCATTTACTCATAGGAGGTAAAAACAAATGTTAAGGGTTTATGACTGACTTAGTTTGTAGATGACTGTAGACTTCATGCCATCATAAATTCCTTAGAGGACACCCAGATCCTATAAGAGGATGTTTCCCAAACAAATAGTTGATTTCAAATCCATGAACTGAAACTAAATGCCAAGAAATTCATATAACAGTATCCTTTGACAAATGTGACTTCCTCTGTAACTATCACATTAAAAACACCCCCCTGAAAGTTGATCCTTATATGGGGATCAGGAAGCAGTCTGTGTTGACAATTAACAGTCTTGAACACTTTGTATCCACTACTGTAAGGCAATACTTTTTCATTACAGAGCTTATATCTAAATATATGTTTTCCATGACCAAGGATTTTATCAACCCACTGTGATCATCTGTCATTAGGCCAGTCATTGAAAATAATGCCCCTTTATGTACTTGTGAAAACACTTAGAATGACCACAGTGCTTTCTCACATTAAAAATGTGCTGTGATGTAATTTATATAGATTTAACTTGAGAATTTGTGATGGTCATACACACAACTCTGATTAATAAATTCGAACAGGTAGATATTGATTTATTCTTGATAAGATGAATAGCTGCATGCCTTACAAATAGGACGTGGCAAGTATCATACAGTAATTGGACAGGTAGAATTTTTGGTTACAGTCAGGGTGTCCCAAAGGGCTCTGTCCTAGGCCTGTACTTGCTTAGATTGTATCTTTCAGATCTATCTTTTTAATCTGAGGTGTTCTGCAATCTGTATGCAGATGACATGAAATTGGGTAAACTGATTGCGTGTTACAGAAAAGGGATGTCTGCAAAATAACTTAACTAAATTGACTATTTAGGCAAAACAGAATTCTATGCTGATAAATACATCAAAAACTAAGCATATGATATTTGGGAGACAAAAATTCAAAGGCTTCATTTAAGGACCTGGGTAAATTGATAGATCCATCTTTGAGTTTTTCTTGTCATGTCAACTGATTGGTTAATGGCAGCTATAAAACTATAGGTTGTATAAAAAGATTTGTAAAAATCTAGGAAATCAGAAATGATGACGTAATTGTTTGTTAATTACACTAAACCTAAACCTGAGTATGAATAACAACAAGGAAACCTTATAAGACACAGGGTTACATACTCATTGGTTTGCAGAGTTCATTGAACATGTGTGAAAAACAGACAAATGTAGGTTTTGTAAAACAGAATTGGAAACAGTTGCACACCTCATTGCTGGTTGTGACATACTAATGGCAGAATGACTGTATACTGAAAGACATATTAATGTGGCAAGACTATTGTACTGGGGATTGTGCAAACATTATGGTATTGAATTGGGTGAAAAACATTGGTAACATGAGCCACAAAGCATCATAGAAAATTATGAAATATACATCACATGGGATCACCCATTACCAACAGTTCACAAGATAGATGCTAGAAAACTGGATAGAGTGATCCATGAAAAGAAGATAAAAGTAGCATTGATTATTGAAATCACCACACCCAGTGAGTACATTGTCTTGCGTACAGAGAGACACAATGCCATAAAATATCAGGATTTGCAGGCAGAAATGAGAGCAGTGTGGAAGAAAGATACCCATAGAGTTCTAATAGTAGTAGGAGCAATGGGTCTTATAAAAAAAGAATCTACAATCGTATTTAGATATGTTACCAATACATGTAACTCTGTATGACTTGCAGAAGGAGTTATTAATGGATACATTGCGGGTGCTGTGAAGAGTACTTCTGGCTGACATCCAAGACTGAAACAATGCTAATTTTCAGAACTTTATTCTTAGTTTCGCTTAGGAATGGCATTAGAAACCCAAAAGATTTGGAGAAATTAAAAAGTGGGGAAACAAGCATGAGTAAACTGGAAAGAATACACCAGACATATACCAAGGGCATCCATAGATATGAAATTTAAGTTATTATGAAACACTAAAATATTTGAACTTGTACAGTATCTCTTACAGATATTTAAGATGAGACCTTATTCAGGTATATAGGGCATTTAGAGGCAACTACCTCTGGAAATGTTTGGGGTTATCAAAAGTAGTAGAGAATCATCAGACAACTTATGTAAATAATTCTATAAGAATGAGAAGTGTACTTATTGGTTCTCTGGGAGAGCAACTGATGCATAAAATGGACTACCAAATGACAGTAAAGAAAGCACTAGTTTAGATATTTTTAAGAGCAGCCTGGGAACTTATTATGCGAGCAACTGTTTTAGTATTTTGGCAGGCTAGAAGGGCATTAATGCCCATCTTTAGATATTTGTATGTATGTATGTCATGCATTAATCAAAGAGACATCATAGGAGCAGGTGGGAAATGGACAGCACAAGTTGTTGAAAAGATTGCTGCAGTGGTTTCCTTTAACAAGCTGCTTCAGAGCCCAAACAGACACATTTTACATTTATTAGTTCAAGTTAAAGGAGATGAGAACCTACATAATAGTGAGAGTGAGACAGCACCTTCAGTACACTTAAGTAAAGTATAGCCTCACAAATTTCAGCTTTTTTTTTTTTGCATTTTACTGAAGCCGCAAATTCTCCACATGCTTAGCAGGACGGCTGTAGATTGTGCACGCCATTGCTGAAAGGAGAAATTAACATGCTTCAGCAAATTGTAACAATGGAAGCAGCTTTTGCAAAATAAATGATGGCAGCTTGCAGGATTTGCAGTAATGCAGTTCAATGCAGCCAAAAGTCTCTGATAACTTTGCATTACCAGTTCAAAGATGAAAACTCTCTCCAGTCTCACTCTGTCTCTACCTATGTATTAACATTTTATTTAAATTAATAGGCTGCCTTCAATTTCGACAATCTGTTCTGTACTTTTACTGAATCTAGCAGCAGATATTCCTTGGAATTAATAAACAAACAACATAAAACACTTTCTGATGTTAGATTATCTATCTCTCAAAGCTATTAACATTGCTACATGAATTACGGCTGCCCAAAGCCCTGACAATCTTTTTTTTTTCAATTTAAAAGTCTTTAATAGAAAGTATTCTTTAATAATTTAGTAAATAAATAATATAAAAGGCATGAACACTTTCTGGATTTTAGATTTCTCTATATATTTTGTCCTTTGTGATCTAGATCAATGGTATAGTTACATCTATCAGTCCAATACAAGTAGTTGTCTCTTAAAACTGAGCAGTACCTGTTCAAAGATTAAAACTCTGTCTAATCTCTCTCTCTCTCTCTCTCTCTATATATATATATATATATATATATATATCTGTCGTTAAGCTGTTCACGTTGTTAAATGAATTAACAAACAGCTTTCAAAAGGCTGTCTTCTGACAAATTGCTATTTATTTTAAAAGTCTCTAGTAGAAGGTATCCCTAAAAACAAACAAAACAACCAACCATATAAAATGAATTTAGTCTTTCTGGATTTTACATTTCTCTAAGTATTTTATCCTTTGAAACCTGTGTTACAAGCACATGACATATTAGGTTCACTTCTGAGAATTACAATTCAATATACAAATGGTACAACAAAACTGACACTTTAAACTCTTTGGTGCACAATATAAAGTCAAAGCACAGGAGAAAAGTTTAGTAACATCCAAGACCAAGGTTATGTTTTGCATCTTTAGGGTCATAGACTACAAGACTAAGGAGGTAATACTTATTTGGTTAAAGGTGATGCCAATGTGGAATACAAAATTCAATTTTGTAGACTATATAGTGAAATAGATAAGAATTTTCCTGGGTGGGGTATAAAGAAAGTTCATTATGATGGTAAAAGGGATGGGAGGAAGCTTGAATGAGGAGAGACTAGAGAATTATTTTCTCTTATGGATATTAAGTATAAAATAACTTATATAGGTCTACAGCATCACTGAAGGAAATGGCATATGAACTAAAGAGAAAGAATTTGGAGGGAGAAAGGGAGCGAATAGGAGAGATTATACACTTAGGTTCATTCTGAGCTTGGATGTTAAATAGCTATTTTACTATTAGGGTAGTTGACAAACTGAATGAGATTTTAGCCAGGACAATATGGATTAAAATAAGTCTTACAAAACGGGTGTGATATCTCTTGAAATTTCGGTTTATTTCTTTATTAAGTTGGTAATTGAATGGCTCTTTTAAAAAACATTTGATCACAACACAGGCCACAAAGGCAATGGTAAATGCAATGTGTATAAACAGATTTGATTCACCAGTCAGTCCTTTTATTTTTGGAGAGGCAGGAGAAAGTTGGAATACTGAGAGAAGACTCATGCAATCATGTGTTTGTGGAAACCATGTAGATTCCACAAAGTGATCAAATTCAGAAAAAGTACCCCATACTCAGGAGCTTTGAGAGAGAAACTCTGATGGGGAATCTGTGGGAGGGGCAGCTAGGTGGGGCTAACTGCAACACTCATGTAGAGTGGAGAGACCATTTGTCTTCTACTACTGGCTTAAATTGTTTTGTCTATTTTTGTATGGTTCTGGCTTCTCGTATTCATTTGTGAAATTATTCATATTAGCTCTGTATACTTACTTGCAAGTATACTCTCATATTTCTGCATAGCCTACAATAAAATGTTTCATTAGGAGGGTTTGATACTGCATTTTATGCCCACTTACTTGCTTAGAAATTTCATGTTTTGCCAAAATGGTTTGTAGATCCATTTAATTCATTAGACGTAACACTTCTATCCTTGAGTACCATTCTTAACTTGTTTTCATATTGGTATAGTAATACAGTGCTAAAGAAAATGCATTCTGCTTTTAGTCAAAAATCCATGCTTGCTAGGTTTTTATATCAGTCTACTCAACTTCCTCTGTATTTTCCAGGCAATAAAAAGATTGAATTGTTTTCTGCTCACCTTGCATGTTTATAGAAAACTGCAATAATTGGAGGAAACAAAATAGAAGTGTCTCAGGTTGCTGCATGTGACAGCCCCTGTATATTCAGTATGCTGTCTAGTCATGGGGCACTGATAGTGTGATGGCAGAGAAATCTTACCATATAAAAAGAAAAGACCCACATGCTGAAAGACACATCTGGAGAATATCTTCAGTGCTGTAGTGATCCCAAGAAAGATGGACCTATCAAAGGTACAAATAATCTGAACTCATTGATAGCTGGACAAACAAACAAGCAATCAAAAAACAAACAAATAAAACATTTTTTTCCTTCTTTAATTACGTGCAACCAGATACTTTGTGGCCAAGTAAACTCTCATAATTGGATCACTCATTTGGTGGTTTATGTTATGGAAATGCAACAAACACACTTGAAACTTCCTGTCATTCCCGTGCTGTACCTCACGAAGGTATTTATCCTGGATATTCTGAAATCTGCACTATAAATACATCTGCATATTTAATAAGCAGTCTGAGCCATTTCTGAAAGTAGGGCTGAATTTGTCACTGCCATGTTGTCAGAGGCTTCTCTAACTATATACAAACATGGATTACTTTAAGAACTTATTTTCAGTTGCTGTTTTAATGACTGTCCCAATGTTGGTACTGCTGTGTGAAGTCCTCAACATAAAATGTGTTCTTTGAGGGAGATGTTATACATAGTAAAGTTTCCCACCTTACTGTTTTCACATTTGGATTTGAATTACAGAAGTAATTTAGTGGTTTCTTATAACATGACATGTCATCACTTGTAAATAACTTTGCTCTCTTAAAGTTCCTATTATATTCAGCTATTTTCACTCAGAAGAAATGAAGTGAGTACCTGTCAGTGGAAACTGAAGTGTGAGGCACCTGTTCTGGCTATGCAGGGGATGATACCGAATGAGAAACAATGGCTTGCTTCATCATGCTGCAAAAGATAAAGTAAGCTGTGATGTTATTATTTACTGTCAAAGTTATTTTTAGTCCATACATATATTGTCATGATTAGTACCACACACACAACAGTGCTTTATTCTTACAAGCTACTGTAACCCTAGTTGAAACACCGTTTAGGTTTTCAGAGTCTGTCCAAGTAAGCCTCCCTCAAACCACAAACAAAAAAAGTCCTTAAACCTCCAGTTGTTGACTAAAAATGAATTTTGCCTCCCTGTACAGAGGAATCCAAGTCCTCATAACCCCATGCAAAAGTAGACACACACACACACACACACACACACACACACACACACACACACACACACACACACACACACACACACACATATGAAATAATTAAGATTTGCTTTGTAAGCCTGCAGTCTTTTCCACATATATAAATGCCATCCCTGGCGAAAGCAGTATTTCACTAAATGCAGTGGATTTACCTGCCTGGCTAAGTGCCTCCACAAGGTCAAATATATTCCCCTGTGTCACAGAGAGAGAGGAACATCCAATATCAATGATTCCAACTTGCACACGTATGTCAAAATTACTTCACCAACTTGCACACATACGATGTCAAAATTATTTCACTACCACCTATACTAAACCAGAAGATAAAGCAAAAGTACTGGCTGACAAATTCAGCTCCAACTTAACCTGTCTCTTCCCATCCACCTTCCCTCAGGGAATACCATCAAATAGAGCTCCGTCATCTATCACAATGGAATAGGTCTTTAATAATCTCCCAAGAACATTCCAGGATGCCTTCTAAACAGCATGAAACGTGATCTATCAGGCCCTCTGGAATTGCAATTTAACTGTAGCCTACAAACAGGCATTGTGCCTCATGAATGGATAACAGTAACAGTCATCCTTCTGCACACAGGTGGACCCACTACAGACCCTGGAAGCCACAGACCCATAAGTTTCGCTAGTGTCAAATGCAAAGCCATGAAAAGAATTATCATGGAAATGATCGATAACAACATAGGAAACCGCCAGACAGTGGACCAACCCAATTTGGTTTCATCATCAAGGGCAGGTCATGCCTACTCCACATGGTGAACTTCTTTGAGAAGGTTAACAAAGCAGTAGATGAGGGCAAAAGGGTTCACACTGTCTACCTTGACATGACCAAGGCTTTGTAACTTACAGCTCATGCTCAACCCATAACAAACCCAACTACTACTTCTTTTCCCTAAATCCCTGCCACATGAAAAAAAAATAAATTTAAAAGTACTTTCACTTGATAATACAACTATTGAAGTCACTTTGCATAGCAAACTATTAGGGATGAAAGTGGATGATAATCTTACATTTGACCTGAATATACAAAATTATATAAGAAAAACTAATCATAAACTACAGATGCCTTACAGGGCCAAAAACTGTTTCACCACCGATGCAACCAAAACTACACTTTCCACTACTTATCTCATCCAAACTCCCATCCTTACTAAGCTCCAGGCTTCACAAACAAACTTGAACAATGCCATAACAAAGTTGCTAAATTTGCAGCACATACCCCTTTCAGAATCCACCACTGTATAGCACTGAAAAGCCTAAATTGGTTAGAACTGCCACATCAACTAACATATACATAACGTCTTCCCACCTATAAAATTATCCAACATCCATCTGTTTGTCCAGCAGTAAAAAACATTCAACACAACTATGTTCCCAGTTCGGTCATTGCGATCCACTGACAAAAAACTCCTGTCTGTCTATAAACCCAGCAAATCTATTGGGTATTGTCTATACTCATATAAGGTTGTTAAGGCCTGGAACTCTACCTGTATCCATCATGTCTATACCAACCTTATCTTTCAAAATCCCTCTGAAAGACTTCCTAGCTAAAATCTGGCTCTGTTCTTGCTCAAAACCAGGATAACCTATAAACCTAAATGTGGCAAGTACATTTTCATTCCTTATACCTCTGTTCTCTCTCTTCTTCACTTACGTCCTCACTACAATCTAATTATCTTCTTTGATTTTTCTCTCTAAATATACAATAAGCCTGTTTTTCCTTCACTTCATATTGCACTTCCTATTTGTATTACATTAACTTACTTTTAATTTCTCTACAAATTGTCTACAATTTCTCTAAATATTAAATGATTGGCATATACCTTGTATCGATTCTTAACTAATGTTTTGATATTATGTCTTATTTGTTATAATTATTTAAGATGTATATGTTTTCGTTTTATTTTTGAAGATTGTAAATTATTGTTCTTAAAATTTTTTATAATAATTTGGAGCTTTTCTCCCTGGGCCTCTGCTGAAAATGAGCTTCTACCAAACCGGACTTTCCTAGTAATCAAATGTCAATAAATAAACAATAAGTAAGTATTTGACATGATCAACCATTTCGATACTGACAAACTTAAGAGGTTAGGTATAAACCTTTATGTAACCCAATGGATAGTCAGCTGGCTAATAGAAAAGACCCAGGAAGTTAGAATTTGAGAGTCTACCTCTACAAAGAAGCCAGTCACAAGCAAAGTCCCTCAGGGATTGGTCCTGGGACCACTCCTTTTTGGCATTTACTTCTTTGAAGTCAAGGTCAATGTCAATGGCCTCTGGTTGACTAGATATGCAGATGATTACAAATTAGGAGCTGTCATTGAATCGCTCACTAATACAGTGTTCTCCAAGGACAGACACAAACAAATAACTGGAGCCAGAGCTATAGATTAAAACTAAATCGTAAGAAATGCTTAATATATTATTTTTGAAGTCATCTACTCCTGGCTACTATCATATTGACCACACACCCCTAAAAGTTGACCCATTAGTTAGGGACTTGGGGACACACAGATAGTAATCTAGCCTTTGACCATCATGTGTCTATAGTAGTTAAGAACACATTCTAATTTGTACAACTTACAAGCAAAGGAATGTCATCTAGGTCCAAGGAAGTCATTGTTCCACTGTATTCAGCATTCATCAGAGTCATTGAGTACAATGTCCCTTTTGGTATGTACATAAACAGGCATATCCAACAACTGGAATGTCCACAGAGGTTCCTCACTAAAAGAATACAGGGCATATTTAACATGTCCTGTGCAGACTGCCTCAAGGCCTTATCCCTGTATTCTGTCTCCTACAGGCTGTTGTGGGAAGATCTGTGCCACAAAGCATTGTCAGACCCCACTCTGATGGATCTGCTGTATATCCACAAAACAACACCAGACCTACCCAATCTAAAGACTTAAACCCTGCCTGTGATATAAATAGGACCTGCTGGAGAGACAGGTATGTATCACAGAAATTACCTCATCTCTGGAACAGGCTCCACATCCATGTGAAGCAGAGTTCCTCCCTAACCCAGTTCACATCTAACTTAGACAATTGGATGGGGAACAGGAAATTCATCAATGGTTTGGGACCTATGTCTCTAATGGATACAGACAGCCTATAAATGGTACTTCTGCCACCCCCCCTGCTTGTAAACATTTCATCTCCTAAGCCCCTGATTGCACTTATTAAGGGAACCAGAACTTGTAAGATATTGGGGGCATGGCTAGGCTGAAAAAGCCACTTCTGGTCTTTTGCCTAGTAACTACCTATGAAACTATAAGATCCCTGGATACATTTAGTGGCCTTAGTGACATGAATAATTGTAGATCAAGGGAGGCAGGATGCTGTAAAACACCTTTCTTTCAGTATTGCAGTGTCAGTGCATCTAATCATGAAGTCACCATTATGAGGGGTTTTTTCTTGTGCTCTGTTTTGGTTTTCAGGATGAATTTAATAATTCAGTTATTGATGTCTTCCCTAGGACTGGCATCCAATAACCATGTGTGTGTGTGTGTGTGTGTGTGTGTGTGTGTGTGTGTGTGTGTGTGTGTGTGTGTGTGTGTGTGTGTGTTGACTTGAAGTACACATCCAAATGGAATAGAGGACATAGGAGTGAACAAGCTTGTTCCTTAGGTGTAAGTTCTGCTGAAGGTAGAGGGGTAGTTATGTGTGGAGAACTTTACCTCTGTTGTAAATAAATGTTTCTACATCTCACACTTATAACTGGTCTCAAGTAAAAGTTAAGTGCTGGTGATCATCAAGCAATGTTGCTGTTATTTAAGGAGTCCAATTGCAAGAAGGTAGAGGTCAGAAAATCTTATTGTTTCTTGCATTTTATAGACTAGGTGAAGCATGTGAAGAATTATATGTAGAAGTCACTTGTGGTAAAAGAGCTATAGGGACATTGTTATTTGCCCATCTGTAAGGTTATATCCAAACAGACACCAACTCAGACAAAAGATAAATGCAGGGAGGTACACTGTAGACATTATCACTATTCTGCAATTGGTTTTAAATGCAAGGAAACATAGATTAGGGCAATGGGGGGTTGCTTGAATGGTGCACCTAATCAATAAAAGTCCATCTACCTGTTCTTTCTGAGGATATTTGTTCCACAAATAATTATATATTTTGGGCCTATGGAAGATCTTGGAAAGATAAAATAAATTAATTAGTGTAAGTAGAATACTTTCATAGCATGAAATTGTTGTGATCACTGGGAAAAGTAAAGTGAAAGAGGAGTGAAAAATAAATTACCATAAGGGTACACAAGTCTAGAGCTCTGGGTCTAAGAATGCAGCAAGGAGAGTAGATGGTCAGGCACATTTGCTTTTCTCACACAACAATCTATTCTGTAGTAGCAACTGCTAAAGTCGGATTTCCCAGTAAATCCACAGAATGTTTCATCTTGCCATTAGACAAAACATGTCTCCAGCTGCTCCCACAATCCACAAGTAATTGACCTCCTCTAGTTTTTATGACTTAGCAGATGAGACACCATCTTTGTTTTCTACCCTAACACAGAGCTTTTAATATTCAAGTGAAAAAAAACTTCACATAAAATAACATTTTACTTATTCGCTAAAACATTATGAACTATGCAAACCAGAAAAATCTGCCTTTCTTATAGATCAGTTCTGTAGCATATGGTAATTAAGTTTTTTTTTTTTGGGGGGGGGGGCTTTGAATGTTTTTGTTTCCCTTTAATTAAAAAATTTCAGTCTCTAGTTCCTCCCTCAGATGCCAAATAAGTAACCTTCTAAGTCATTATCAGTGAGTGAGATACAACCTTTAGATTTTTTCTAATCAACAAGGTTTATTTTTAGTGATAAGAATTTAAATAAAACCAATACACTGCCATCAAATAAGAACATACAATGAACTCTACAATCCTATAAATCTGCTGTTCTCCCAGAATACTGTATTCTGTGGGAGAGATTGTTTAGGTCTGCTGTTGGAAGGTATGCAAGAAATGGGTGGATGGGAGTATTGTAGCACAGACAAAACAGTTATTTTGAGTAGAATTCCTTCCTTTGCATGTGGCTGTCTGTTGGGAACTGCAACAGTTATTTGAAGTTTAGCAACACTACATGTGATGGTAATTCTTAATTAGAAGTCAGAATTTGCTTTTCATTCTGACCATTTTAGGATAATCGAGTAAACAAGACAAGTAAGTTCTGAGACCATTTGTAACTTATTTTATTATTTTATTTTATTTTACATTTTTATTTTGTTAACCGGGATAGTCTGTTTAGGTGTGATCCCATTTTCAGCAGAGGCCCGGGGAGAAAAGCTCCATAAAACAATACTTATATATGCAATAATAAAATGGAACACATGCAGTAAATATTTTGAAGTAAGTATAAATATGCATTAGCATCATTAATTGTAACAACAAATCAATTGATAAAAATATTATACATTGATACAAGAGAAGCCTCAAAATGTTAGGATAAAGAGATATTTCATAGAGAGTAAATTGAGAGAAAAGTGAGGTTATGAGTCAGGTTGGTTGAGAAAATGAAAAGAAAGAGAAAGAGTAGGGGATTGGGAGAAGAAGATATATCAGATATTTAAGTAGGGGCTTCAAGATGGGGGGTAGACATACAGGGAAGAGATTAGCCTGGGTTGATACATGAGCAGATCCAGAGGTTATATAAGTAGTCTTTTAGCTGTTTCTTGAATTGAGTTATGTCAGTGACACTCAATGTATGTTGGGGAATAGATTACAGATTTTAGAGATATAGTGGGAATAAATGGAATCCCCAGCCCTGTTATTACTTTTGGAGACTTACAGGAGAGTTTTATCTGTAGATCGGAGATAACAAGTATTATTATATGGTTTGAGTAAGTATTGTAATGCTGGGATTCTGTCAGGCTGATTTATTAAGTGACGGTTAAAATTATTTGATTATAGATTAGGTAATGGGGGAGTTCTAACCAGTTTAATTGTTGTAGGGAGGAGCAGTGGTGTGACCTGTGAGGGGAATCAGTGGAGAATTTTGGTATTTTATTATAACAGGATTCAAGTTTGGAAAGTTCGGTTTTGCTAAGTGTAGTAAAGATTGGAGAGGCATAGAACAGAGTATATAGAAGATGGGTCCTAGACATGTTTAATCTGGAATGCTTTGTAAGACATGGTTTAATATGGTAGAGAGATCCAAGTTTGATATGAGTTTTTTGATAGATTGAGATCAATTTGTTATCAATGATAACACCTGGTAACTTAGTTTGTGAGGTGGTGGTTATGATTGTATTATTAGAGGCAAGTATTTGAAAGAGGTTGTTGGTATAGATGATTTAGTGGGATGAAAAAGCATCAACTTAGTCTTATTTGGGTTCAGTATAAGGTTAGCTTTGGAAAGCCAAGATTCTACTTCAAGAAAGGATTCTTGTTTAACTTCTTGTAGCAGTGAGAGGGAAGATACATTACATATTATTTATTTATTTATTTATTTGCATTTGTTGACTGGGATAGTCCACTGGGTCGAGATGGCCCGTTTTCAGTGGAGGCCCGGGGAGAAAAGCTCCAGAAGAACATATGTTACATAAAGCTCCACAAGAACATATTTTATATTACATGATAATATTTACATATATGTATGGTTACATTATGTTACTTAATGAACAGTATTTAAATCAATGCAACAGGATAAACCAGGTTGACAGAGGGAAAGCTGAATTAGTTACATGTTTAACAGAACAAAAAAAAAGGGGGTGGGAAGACAGTCAGTTGAGAAGTACTTTAGGTAGGAGCATGAGAGGGACATTCGCATTTGGAGGATAGATATATGAAGAGCTGGCTTTTGAAGTTATTATGGTAGGTATGTTGCATAGGTGGGAGTGGAGAGAGTTCCAGAGTTTGGCTGTTGTGAAGGATAGTAGTAGTTGGCCTGGGGGATGAGAGGGTTTGCGTACTTGAAGCAGATTTTGGTTCTCTGATCTTAGGGAGTGGGGGGGGTGTAGGGTGTTAGTGCTGTGGCTAGGGATGGACAGTCAGAAGGTTTGAAGATGAGCTTGTGAGTAGTAGTGTGTTTTAAGTATCTAAGGTAGTTGAGGAGTTCTAGCCATTTGAGGTTGAGTAGTGAGTGGCAGTGATGAGATGAGCTTTTGGAGTTAGTAGTGAATTTGCTAATTATGTAATAGCAGGCTTCTAGTTTGGAGAGCAGGCCTAATTGGAGATTGCTAAATAGTGGAGTGCCATACATGAGGGATGGGAAGAGGAAGGTAGTTGCAAGTGTTTGCCGAGTGGAGGGGCTGAGGTAGTGATTGTGTCTGTATAGGAGACCTATCTTCTGATGTTTTTTTTGATGGCGGAGTATATGCGGGAGTCAAACTTTAGGTTTTCATCAATAATGATTCCTAGCAGTTTGGCTGAAGGGACTATTTCTAGTGGAGTTTTATTGTGCTTGTAATGCAGAACATATTTTTATCTAAAGTGGAATTTCTCGTAGGGGTAGAGATCATTAGTTTTATTTCGGAGGCATTTAGGGGAAGGTGATTGGCTTTCATTCAAGATTCTGTTTTGGAGAAGGCAAGCTGGGTTTTTATTAGTAGTTTAGTGGGGGAGGTGGCAGAGAAGATGGTGGAGTTGTATGCATATTGGATGATGGAGGCATTGGGGATGGAGAGGTGGAAATTGTTGATAAATATGTTAAAGAGCAGAGGACCAAGAACAGTGCCTTGAGGGACTCTGGTGGGTGTGGGTAGGAAAGGAGAGGTAGATTCTTTCCACTGGATGGCTTGTTGGCAGTTAGGTAGGTAGCTGGTGAACCAAGCAAGGGTGGAGGGAGAGAGATGTAAGGATGAGAGCTGGGATAGAAGTAGAGGATGGGAGATGGTCTTGAATGCTTTTGAAAGGTCTAAGAAAAGTGATGATACATAATTGCCCTTATCACGTGCAAGGTTGATGGTCTCTAGAAAGGAAAGGAGGGCAGTGATGGTACTGTGGCCGGGGTGGAAGCCGTGGTGGGTATGGGAGAGAAGTTTGTTTAGGTTGAGATATTGCATGATTTGGGCATGGATGTTTTTTCAAGTATTTTTGAGAGGGGGGAGAGTATGGCTATAGGTCTGAAGTTGGTTGTATCTATGTTTTTACTGCCTTTATGAAGAGGAATGATGTATGCTTAGCACCAGTTGGTAGGGACATATGATTCCTGTATAGATCTGTTTATTAGAATAGATACAGGGTAGGCAATGGTTTCAGCAGAGTTTTTGAGGAAGGAGGGTGGTAGATTGTCTGGTGCATTACAACAGGGTTTTAGCTTGAGAAGTCTTTTTATTGTGTTTGTGGGAATGGGTTTGAAAGTAAAGGGGGTGGAAGGAGAAGGGTTAGAGGGATGATGGTTGCTGTTGGGGGGGTGCAGGAGGAGTGGTCAGGGAAGGAGGATGATAGTTTAGCAATGATATCAATGAAGAAATGGTTGAAATTAGTGGCAGTTTGAAGATCTGAGAGAGTGGCGTCTGGGCACGGGTTGTGTTTTTTGCCTGGGTGAAGGATGGAGGACACGGAGCTCCAAAATCTTTTTGGATTTGATGAGTGAATGGATTGGAGGTTATTGTAGTAGTTTTTGTGGTCTTTGGTTAACAGTTTTTTGGCTAAGTTACGTAGTTGTTTAAATTCTAGGAGGGAGCTGGTTGTGTTTTGTATTTGGTATTGTTTCCATTGTTTGTCATGCTGATCTATGATGTTTCTAGTTTCATGGGATAGCTAGGGGCATGGATTTGATTTGATTATTTTGGACCTTAGGGGTGCCTGTTTATTTAGGATGGTTAGGAATGTATTGTTAAAATAGGATAAACCATTGTCAAGTGGGAGAGGTTTTAGGGATGACCGGTCTATATGTTTAAGGCATTCTGTGAGTGTGTGTGGGTTGTAGGAGGTTAAGTTGCAGGTTAGGATATATTGGTGATGTTTTAAGGGGTGGGGGATATGCGGTCAATGAAGGCAGGTAGGTGGTCACTGAGCGGATCAGATAGAAGACATGCTTGAGAGGCAAGGTGGGGGTGGGTAGTGAGTATCCAGTCTATGATGGTAACAGAGGTCCCATCTTTGTTGGGCCTGGTTGGAAGGTTTATGAGTTGGGTGAAGTTGTAGAGATTGATTGACTGGGATGGGGTGCTCGAGTTGATGAATGCTCGGTTGATGTTTACGTAGCCAAGGATATAGGTTTCATTGGAGTTAAACCAGGATAATATGTCTTCTAGTGTTTTGGTGTTATTACCTGGAGGGATATAGATAGAGCAGATGCATAAAGATTTGCAGTAATTAAACTTTAAATACCCTATTGTTATTTTGGTATTGGAGATGGTGGGGATGGGGTTGGTGTATGGAGTAAGAGTATGGGTGGATGGGTAGATAATAGCTACACCACCACCTTTTCTCTGTGTCCTATCGTTGTGGAGGATTTTGTAGTCAGAGATGGAGGGTTTAAGCCATGTCTCAGAGAAGGCTGTAATATCAGCTTGGTTGTGAGTAAGCCAGGCATGCAGGTTAGGGATTTTGTTTCTTAGGCTTTGTGCATTGAAGGTGGTTAGTTGGATGGTTTTGGATTTTTGAGGTTTGGTGGGGCTGTTGCTTTGGATGCTGGCTGAGGCGGGTCCAGGGTTAGGGTGGATGTCACCTGATTGAGAGAAGGAATTGAGAAAGAGGTGTTGGAAGTGATGAATGGGGAATAGGAAGGAAGGGTTGTTGAGGGGGGAGCTTTTTTTTTGAGGAGATAGTATGAAAGTGGTGGTGGGGGGAAAGAGTAGACAGTATTGATGGTTTGAAATAATGTCTTGGTTTGGAGGAATATAGTTCAGGTGAGATTAGGCTATAAACTGTGGATGTGTAAAGGAGGTCAGAGATGGTGGCTTTGGGGTTTAGAGACTGGTGTGTGTTAGGAAGACTTGAAAGGAAGGTTAGATAGTAGAGGGGGATAAGAAGGCTTGTTATTAGCAATGTGTATGGAAGGGGTGGCTATAGTGTATGGAGTGTGTGGGTTAAGCTTGTGTTTGTGGTTGAGAGTGGCTAGTTTTAGTTGGGGTATGGATGGGAGTGGTTAGCTGTAGGGTGAATGTGGTGGGGAGGGGTTAGGGTGGGGATAAAAGTACAGGCACTGGGGGCGGGTAAGAATTGGGGGCAGGGTAGGGGAGCGGAGGGAGCCCACAGGGCAAATGGAGTGGGAAGAGCCAGGTAAGAGTGAGAGCAGCAGAAAAAACTATCAGTTGGTGGGGGCTCTGTAATGGGGCAGTGTACAGTCTAGAGTGGAGTCATCTGCATATTGAATAACTGAAGCTACCAAAGTAGATTTGTGCAACTGGTTATTGAAAATATTGAATAACAGGGGTCCTAGTATGGAACCTTGTGAGACACCAATATTAACAGGGAGTAGAGATGATAGCTCTTGTTTCCACCTAACAGCTTGTTGCTAATTGAACAGTTAACTGTGGAACCAAAGTAGGGTAGAGGGACTAATGTTTAATGTGGCTAGCTTTGATAGTAGTCTCTGGTGTAAAACTGTGTTAAAAGCATTAGAGAGGTCTAAAAAGTTTGAAGAGACAAGCTTATTATGTTTTCTGTGGTGATTTATAGCGGTGGTAAATCTGAGGAGGGAGGTACTGGTACTATGGTGGGGATGAAAGCCATGTTGAGTGGGAGAGAGGAGTTTGTTAGATAAAAGGTGATTTAGGAGTTGGATATGAATTCATCTTTCAACTATTTTTGAGAGGGGAGAAAGGATGGCAATTGGCCTATAATTTGTGGGTTCAGTGAAGTTTCCTCCTTTATGCAGGGGAGTGATGTAGGCGATTTTCCAGATAAGTGGAACATAGTTTTCAGCAACAGAGCAATTAATAAGGATGGGTATGGGGTATGCAATGACCTCTGCAGCAAGTCTGAGAAATTCTGATGATAGATTATCTGCAGCAAGGCTGGTAGGTTTGAGTTTTTTAAGAGATTTGCATATGAAGCGAGTTGGAACAGGTTGTAAAGAAAAGGAATTTGTGAGATGATTATTAATAATAGGAACCTTAAGTGGTATATTTTGGTTATTAGTGATAAGAGAACATGGGCGGCTGCGGTGATGCAGCAGTTAGCATTGCTGCCTCACAGCAAGCGGTTCTCCAGTTCGATCCTTGGCTGGGGTGCCTTTTGTGCAGAGTCTGCATGTCCTCCCTGTAGTCATGTGGGTTTCCTCCTGGTGCTCTGGTTTCCTCCCACATCGGAAAGATATGCTGTATTTATTTATTTATTTTACATTTGTTGACCGGGAGAGTCCAAATGGAATACAAGTCCATTTTCAGGGGATGCCCGGGGAGAAAAGCTCCAAGAGAACAATTTTTTTACAAAACATAGTTTTAAGAACAGACTTTTGACATACAATTTCCATAGAAGAGACTTTGACATACATATTAGCTAACAGGATACATTTGTTCTCTACAATATAATATTACATTTCAGAAGATATTCCTAAGTTTAGGATTCCTGTGATAGATTTACTATCAGAGTAAAAGCAGAAAGATGTAGAATAAGGCTCCAAGAGAGCAGATGATGCTCACTATATTTGAGAAGGATAACATATTGATTCGCTATATGTCTTCACCTGGTTTTAGTTGAGAAGGACAACAAATTGATTTACAATATGTCTTTTCATGGTTTTAGTTGTTTATGGAGAGCTCAACATTGCTGGGGTAGTTTTCCCTAACTCCTGGAGAGATGGGATGAGCAGTAGATTAACGGTCCTTAGTGTGTACAGTAGTATGATTGGTTTGCTCAGCAGAGTTACTTAAGTTAGGTGAAGTCTTTTAATGAGACATTAGCCAGGGGGGATACAGGAGCACAGTCAATTATTCAAAAGGTGTGTTTTAACAAGTTTCTTGAACTGTGATGGGGATTTGTTGTCAGTTATGTGGGCAGGAAGGGAGTTTCAGGTTTTTGTTATACAGTGGCTGTAGACACTTACCAGCTTCATTGTTATATTTGGTTACTTTGAGGAGATTTTGTGTGCTAGACCTCAAGGGCCTGGCGGTTGTATAGGGTTGCAAAAGGTTTGGAGGGCTGGGGTGTTTTCAGAGTTATGTATTGTTTTGTGGGCTAGTGATAGTTGATTGAGTTGAAATAGTAGTGGCAGTTCTAGGTGGACTGGACATTCTAAATTGGCCCTGGGTGTGAGTGCGTGCATGTGTGTGCCTTCTGTGGAAGGCTGGGTGCCGAGCTGGCAACTCGACACCGTAAAACTCCACTGCTAATCATGAGCAGACATGTGATCTGCTGCAGTGACCCCTAACCAGGAAAATCCAAAAGAAAAAGAAGTGATGAGAGAACATATTGAGTTTATAAAGAAAGAATTAAATTTAGTTGCTGTGTTATCTGCTAAGGAGGATGTGGTAGGGGTAGGGGAGGTGTTATTACCAGGTTAAAGGAGCTTGCCAATGGTGAACCAGAATTATTTGGGGTTGTTTTGGTACTTTTGTTGTGCAGTGATATAATATGTTTTTTATCTGCTTTTGAGATTTATCTTTATTTCTTAGCTGTTTGTATTGAGTTAAGGTATCTTGGCTTCTGTGAGTTAGCCAGTGTACCATGCCTTGTCCCTTTGTTTTAAAAGGCCTTTGGTATTATGTGATACCCATGGCGAATGGTGCATTTTTAATCTAATGGTTCTAGCAGGATTTGAAGGAAGGTAGTGTTAAAGTGTTGAACTGCAACATCTAATGGAAATATTTTTAGGGGAGACCAATCTATTTGTTGGAGTTGATAGTTGAATGCTTGGATATTGAAATTTCTTTTATTTCGGATTAGTCCGAAGACTGATTGTCTAGGTGGACTAAGATTATGTCTAAGCCAAAATGTTGGCAGATGATCACTGATACTGTTTGGGAGACAACCTACTTGGAGAAATGAAGGGGATTTGTTAGTGAGAATCCAGTCCAGAATTGAGGGTCTATTAGATGTTTTGTCACTTCTTGTGGGATTTTGTATAAGCTGGTAGAAACCATGTAGATTATAAAGTTTGTAGAATTATTGGTGTCGTAGGTGGTCCAGTCTATATTGAGGTCTCCCATTATGATGACTTCATGATGGTAGGTTGAGGAAAGCCAGTGGAGAATATTGTCAACTGTTGTTGAATTTTCACTTGGGGGTATATAGATACCTACAATGAACATACTCTTCTTTTTATTAATGTTAGGTTTAGTGAGAATAATTTCAGCATTATTAAATGAAGGAAGATTAGTATTAATAAGTTCAAGTGTTACATTTTGTTTGAACATTATGGCTACACCACCTCTTCATTTAATTTGATGGTCAAATCTGTAAATGTTATATCCAGGGGGTAGGATTTCATTGTTTTTAATAGGTGGTTTGAGCCAAGCTTCAGTCAATATGGTAATATCAGGAGGATATATATCTAGTAGGGCATGTAGATCATGAACTTTGTTTAGTACACTTCTTAGGTTTATATTAAGGAAGAGAAGAGAGTGTCCTATGTGATAAGAAGGACAGATAGGGAATTAGTTAAGGAGTGTAAAGAAGTTATGTTTTGAGTGGGTTGAGGGCCAGGGTTGGAATGGATATCACCACTCAGATGTAGTTTTGACAATATGCTCATAACTGTTTTTATGTATTTATGCAATAGTTATGCTTTGTTAAGAGAGGCTCAGCTTCAGAGATGAATTTATCATATTTGAGTGGGAAGAAGGTTGTGGGAGTAGTATTATGAAGACTGGGTGTAATATAGAGGTTATAAAGGGAATGTTTGGGATCTGCAATAGTAGCTGTGGAGTGGAGAGGTATATGAAATTTGGTGGGGTTATGACAGCATGTAAGGCAATAAAGAAGGATAAGTGTGGATAAATTAACAGTGTGAATACCTAAGAGTTTTGGAGATGTGTATTGGATTAATAGTGACATAGGTAACATAGTGTGGCTTGAATAAACAAAACTAAAAATTGAGGGAAAATAAAGAATGGAAGTAAGAAATAGTAATAATGTGCATAAGTATAAGTTGGATGGTCTAAATAAATGTAGGATGGGGAAGTGAGTTGTGAAGAACAGAGGTGTTTTTATTGCAGTTAGGGCAATTGAGAAGTAGATGTGCGCTGTGAGAAGAGAAATAAAAACTTGCTGATGCCCATCCTAATGTACCTCATCATTCTCGAATGGCAAAGTAGGTCAGACCACAGGTTGTTCATGCCCATCATCAGTGCTCATCTTGCAAAATGCATTGGCACACATAATTACATCATAACTTTTACCCACACACCCAGACATGCATTATCAATCAGTGAGACACAACCTTACTGCTACTTTCTTACAATTGCAGGGTGTGATGGCCGCTACTGCCATCAATATGTGATGTTCCCACACTGTGCCCATAATCAAGGAGGCTGAATCTACACCACTGACACTGGAGAGGAACGTGCACTTTGAATACAAATGGATGCACTCAGTATTTTCAGAAGAAGACCTCTCTGCATCAAGCACAGTTTCACTTAAGAGCACACAGGGAATACACTCAGCCTGGGGTCTGGATTTCTCTATATTTGCCTCCCTCCAGGTCCCCAATAAGACTCCCCACTGGTACAGCTTTAGGGTTAGGTCCTCAGCCGAGTGTCCAAGCCAAGTCTTCCAGCACCCTCTCTGTAAACTCAGTACTTCATATTCCTACCCCAAGTATCTGACACACACACACACACACACACACACACACACACACACACACACACACACACACACACACACACTCACACTCTCTATCTCTCTCTGCCCAGAGTATAAGGTAGTTATCACTGCCACCAGCCACTTCACAATCAACTACTTTAAGGCCCTTAACAAAGGGTGTTTAATTATACTGGGCAATATTAATACTAATACAAATGGTAGTAGTTAACCAAGACAGCTAGGCCTTCTGGAGTGGCCCACACAGTGTCACAGTGTCACCAAATACATATAAGTACTCTCAAGGGTTAAGTACTTTTGACAAGGACCAGACACAATCAACGTTTAAGTATATTTAATAATAAATAATAAAGGAACATGAAAATACTGAATGTGTATTCACAGTAAACCACACAGTTCAGATCACAGGAAATACTGGAAAGAACAGAAAAACGATATCTAAACTAAGTCTCACTATATTCCTGACTAATCTAAAAGAATTACTGTTCCATAGTTAAGTTACTTACTACCACAAGGCAAGATGCTCTGGGTGAAGGTCATTCTAGTCAGGTTCCCCAAAACAGAATACACAATACTCTGAGATTTCTCTTTGTAATGTCTAAAATATAATTTCCAAGAGGGCTGGCAGAATGACCTCATCTGGACACCTGACTCTAGGTTGTCAGAGTATTCCCCTTTGAAGCTGAGACAATAATTTAGGATAAATGGCTACAATACAAATTTAAATGTTTATGGCAGTACCTTGGGCTCTCCCTCTTTTTACAGAGCTAAGTTTTTTTCCCAGACCTAGCTTCTCCAGTCCTATTCAGCACTGTGGGGTGACATTTTAATGGTTTAACAGCTCATTTACATTTCCCTTATTTTTCTTAAAGCAAGCTAGCTGGTTAACCATTGCTGTCCCAGTAGCCTTTATTAAAACGTATACATTAAATTCAGCTACAGTAATACACGCACATTTCTCTTCATTTCAGCAGGGTGCAATGTTGATATAATTCAACACAAGCAAACCTCAGCAATACATTTGCAGCACATGCATCTGTTCAAATCAGTTTGATATACAAATGACATATGGTTCTAATACATTTGTAACACAATTATCTTGTATAAATCAATTTGATATTCAAAGGGCATATCATTCTTTACAAAACTCTGGCTGACTGTGGTGGGACTTGCCCATATCATCACATTGGATATCATTTAAGAGGTGGTCATGCAGGGGATGTTGTAAGGGATGTCGCTCATTTTCATAGGTGATGTAATGCTCCTAGAAGCCTTGCTGTTAAAAGCAGATGCTATCTTCATATCCTTGGTTTCTAAAAACAAATCTTATGAAAGTTTTTAAACTTCAATCCCATGTCCCCACAACCTCCAAGAGGAAGCAAAAAGGAATTATTTGTCACTCCAATTCCTCCTTTTCTTTCCTGGTCTAAAATTCTTAGGCTACAAAGAATTTGTCACATAGCTTTAATTTTATGGGTATATATAAAATATTGGAGAATGAGCGAACTGTATATCAGCACCCTGATTGGAGAACGAATGTTATCCAGCAGAGTATTAATGTATAAGTAATGTCCACTGTAAAACAAGTACATTTCTTCACAGCAGAATATCAAGATGCTGTGGAGCTCAGAGTGAAAAAAAAACTAATATCTGCCATTATTTTACTCTTGCTAAGCAGCGCGTTTGCTGTTTAGTGAGTATAAAATAATAAAGAAAAAAAAAAACGTGTGTATGTGTTTATGTACGTGTGTGAGAGTGTGTGTGTATGACAGTGAGAGAACAATTGATAAATTATCTTCCACTCAGTAAGCAGCACTTTGGCTGTTTAGCATGTCTAAAATAAGTGAAAGCGAAAGTGTGCATGTGTGTGTGTGTGTGTGTGTGTGTGTGTGTGTGTGTGTGTGTGTGTGCGTGTGCGTGTGTGTGTGTGTGTGTGTGGTTATGTTTCTGTCTACATGTATGAGTGAATCCATGCATGGAAGCACAACAGACTGTGTGCATGTATGTGTGTGTGTGTGTGTGTGTGTGTGTGTGTGTGTGTGTGTGTGTGTGTGTGTCTGAGAGAGACAGAGAGAAAAAGTGAAGAGTGAGAGCGATTCCTGGCAGCAACAGCATCAGTTAAGAGGTTTGCATACCTCTTAACCATACCTCTCAAACTCTCAGCACAAGAAATTTGGACAGAGACACAAATAACAAGAGACAAACAGCCAAAAATAAGGACAGATTTTAAATATTGCTCTTATAAACTCAGAAAGTTGTTAAAACAACAGGATTTCCATTAGGATGTATTATCTAATGGATATGAAGTCTGAAACTTAAATGTCTGTCATTATTCAATGATTTCAATCCTCAATGATTTGCCAGAAAACTACACATTTTTTGAGGATAGGACCAAGCATGCAAACAAAAAATCTGGATATTCTGCAAAAAATCTTGACAGTTGAAAGGTATGTTCTCATAGCTTAAAATATCCGGATAAACCTAAAATAAATGGGGGACAAAGGTTCAAAATAGGAACATATTTTACTTGATTATTAGGATTTGTGTTAGGATTTCTCTTAGCATACGTTTTCTGAAAGAGAGGTGTGCATGGGAGACAGAGTGAGAGTGACAGTAAAGATGTCTGCATACCTCTGGACCTTTCAGCTGAAGAAATCTGGATAAAGCCTAAAATAAAGAGGGAACAAAAGCTCAAAAATAGGAACAGATTTAATTACTGCTCTTATAAAATTACAAACATGCTTAATTAAAAGGATTTATGTTAGTATGAATTTTCTGAAGAAAATAATGTCTGAAAGTCAAATATATGCCATTATTTAGTAATCTCAATGTCCAATTACTGGCAACAAACCAAACATTTTAGGAGTAAAGGACCAAAAAATAAATTAAATGCCTGGATATTTTTAAGTGTTATATTTTGGATGTAAAATGCTTCCTCCAGCACCATTAACATATACTACAGCAAGTCTGAAATATTAGCTGAAGAACTATTTTACATAAAAAAAAATATATAAAAAATATATAGTACTTAAAAAAATAAATAAATGCTTAAAACACAACAATTTTAGAGAGCCCATTCTCTAAGGGCAGTGCAATGCCCTCCAGGGTCTGTTTTAATTTGTAATTAATTAAGGTATGTTACAATGTGGTTCTGGGTATGTAAAACTTAATAACAGTAACCGTACCAAAATAATATCCCTGCTATCTATAACAGTGTCCCTCAACTCTGATGTGTTTTATTCAGGATCCATTGTGCTACTTTGATAAAGAACCTCATCTTCATCAGCAGATTTGAATTCTGCTACCATTGCAGGCTTCTGGCAAGATCGCAGATTGTGTCACCTGTCTGGGAGATGCAGGAAGGTAACAGGACTATTTTTCCAAAATGGATCAGTTCATATATTGAGAATGCAAATTTATACTATCTTGACAAAACATTAATCTGAAAATAAGGATGAAATACTTCACAACTGCTAGGCCAACTACTTTTCACAGCTGTCATTTCACTGACAACCCTATGTTGTGCAATGCTATGCTCTATTTACATATATTGCCATGTTGACTAATTATGCATAATCTCAGGGTCACATTTTGCCTATAATAAGTTGGTGTAACTTGAGCTCTGACCTATAAAAAGTAAAAATCTAAATGTCTTGATATGGGTCTGATTCTAAGTAATACGTAGCTTAGTACAAGGGTCTTTTTTTCTATAGTGATCTGCACATCAGGTCTTGCAGTTGAGTAGTCATATATAGGCTGTAATGAGAATGTGGCTTCAGTGCAACCTTTACAACAACTTGGTAGTTAAAGAAGCCTCAGCTGAATGTATTGCACTTTGTTTTGATTTTGTGAACAGAGCTCCATAAAAAAATCAAAATAAAGGAAAAGAAGTGCAGACCTGTAAGTTCACACAGTTAGTTTGTAATCCTGTATGACTAAGGATCATTCCACCTTGTGTGACACTCGGTACAAACAACTTTTCCATTAACAATCTTTTAAACCTATCCAAAGCTATGGGCTGGGTTCATGAACACTTACACTTATGAAAACTAAATGTACACCATTCTGAGTGAATAGACAACTCAAGCGTAACTCCCTTCTTCCTCCTAATTTTACTTTTCTTACTGATTTTCTTGCAGGTTTAAATATCAAGGAGGATTCCTAAAGGTTATCATAAAGTATAGACTACATGTACACTTTGTGTAAACCTTCTGAGTGAATAGACAGCACAAAAAATGCGATAGGGATGTTTGTGAATACAGACCATGTACAGAGTGTACATTTAGTGTAGATGTTTTTAATCAGACCCTATGATTTACAAAATTAATGTTTTCAGTACAGAGAACTTATTGAAACTCAATAAAAATATTACTTTTTAATGACTAATATGATATAATATTTATTTTAGACAGCATGTGGTCGTGAGATGCTTCAAAAATTCAGTGAAGACCTTATAAAAGTAAAAATTCAGAATCCTAAACTTCCAGTTCTCATCGATAATATGGTAAAGAATCACCAAAGCTGCACTGTAAGTTTTCTTTACTGTTTTCATTTTATTTTGCATAAACTCGAAAATTTCATTTAAAAATTAAAACATGCATATTAGAAGTAAATTATTATATATTATTTCTTGAATTTATTTTTATATAAATGCTGGTAGCATGCACTGAAAGACTAAAAGGTATACATTCATTTCTGAATTAAAAAGAAAGTTGTTTAAGCACAGAATGTGTTAAAATTGATAAAACTAATGAATGTATTGCCATGAAAACTTCATTTCATTATATAACTGTCTGCTAGGACTATGGAAAGCTGCAGTAATGTGGATCAGTATTGTTTGGACCCAAGCTGCTGCTGTTGGCATAGAATTCTTTGTTATAGTGTGTGAGACATGGAAGCCTTTCAGATAAGGAATGACATTTTAAGAGGGAACAGTAAAGACAATTACTGCACTAAAAATGTCTAAGCTGTATATGATAATTTGATGCAAACTATGGTATGCATTCCTTAATATGCAAATTAAACATTCATCTAAGAACTTATACAAAATGAGAATTAATCTTTGTTGTAGTAATTTGTTCTAGTGTAACTGTTAACACAAATCTACTTCTAGGTATTGTTTAGCATTCCTGAGTCAACATGTGTCACTGTTCTTTGTTCTGAATTTGTTGTTCGCAATATATTTTCACCCTTTTTTAATTTCTCCAAATCTTTTAGGCTTCTATATCATGACGGGAATGGACCCATTCCTAAGTCAAAGTGTAAGTTTATGAAGTTAGTATTGTTTCAGTCTTTGGTGTCAGCCAAAAGTGCTCTTCGCAGCACCTGCAATGTGCCCTGTAATGACTCCTTCTGCAATTCATACGGGGTTACATGGACTGTTAACATATCTAGATACAGTTGTAGATTCTTTTTTGTAAGACCTGTTGCTCCTACTACTATTGGAACTGTCTGGGTATCTTTTTTCCACATTGCTCTCATTTCTGCCAGCAGATCCTGATATTTTCACTATTGTGGCATGCAGGATAGCAAGGAAGCTTGTTGCAGTATATTTATATTTTAATGTATGCTATTGTTTGCAGAGATGTATGGTGAAAAATGTGGCTGTTGTTTACAAAGATGACTGGTGAAGAAAATGATTGCTTTCAAAAAAAGTCATGTTTAAAATAATTTTCTCCGTTCAATGCATGAGTACTGGCATAATAGTTAATATTTTTACCTCATAAACACAAAGTACAGGGTTTGATTCTGATCTCCGTTTATTGGCTAGGCTTAAAATTGCCCTTCAGGGCAGTTAGTCTAGTAACCACCTGTAAACTGGATGTTAGTTAAAGCAGTAACTATAATAAGCCTTTTCATTTCTTAAAGGCCAATGTTAGAAATGATTTATTCACCAAAACATTGAATATATCAAACTTTTGCCTTAATTTTTAAAGCTGGTTATAATATTTGCAATTATTGTTATATATGAGTAACAAGTAGATAAATATATGTGTTTCCTAAGGCTGTAATGAAGTTTGAAACAGTTACATGGCACATACAAAAAAATACATACACATTGCATGCATTTATTTTTTCTGAATTTCAGTTTTGTGAATAAGGGACTATAAATTATACAATATAGTGCATATAATTTTGCAAAGAGAGCATGTATGCTTGCATGACTGAAAATTACTGCACATTTATGTGACAAAGAAAATGTTTTCCCAACAGTGAAAAGTGAAGGTTACTATAACATTTTCATAGCATTTTTGCAAGCTGTCCTGTACCTCCTATCAGGGAAATTACATATCTCACATTCCTACTGTGTATGATGTGCAGAAGATAGATATAAATATAGATATAACTGTAGATGTAGTTATAGATATAAATAGATATAGTTACAGATATAGATATATGGATGCAGTAGTAATGACTGACTACACCAAATGCTGATTAGCAAAATGCCAGTGTCGACATACCAGTATATATGCACCAAGAACAGCCTCAGTACATGCAAACTTTACATCTCCTGCAGTAAGTTTGACTTGCTTTTTGGCAGAATAATGAAAAAAAGCACTAAGTGACTGTTAACATTTGAATTATGCAAGACAATTTTTTTTCAGTTTGTTACCTCAGTTAAAAATAAGTAGTGTTGTTATCCATAATGTTTAAGAATTGTCTGATACTCCTCAGGATTCAATCAAGTACAGCCTACATGGAATGTATCCATGTACACAGCCACTGTTCCCCCTCGGCATTGTGCCATAAATATTAATTATGGTGCACACATAAGGGAGTTTACAGCATGGATATTGAATCAGTGTAACACTGATGGTGCAGTGACATACCTTTCGGCCCATCAACTTTGGCCAAAAGGTGTACAAAATATTTTATTTCATTAAATTGCATTTTATTTTATTTTTTTTTTACATTTATGTGCTTGTTTGCATAGTGTGGTGCATTGCTTAGCTATCCTTAGATTTGTACACATATACATCAAATGTCACCTTGATATCTAAAGATAGAGACTGGATGCATTCAATGCTAATTTTTTATGTGCTTGCTTGCACAATGTGATGCGTTGCTTAGCTAGGTGCAATGTGGCATATTTAAGAATTAGACATCCGCTAGACATCTAAAATGAGAAACCAGATGCATTCAATATTACTATTTTTTTTTAACAAGTGCTTGTTTGGGGAATGCAGCGTGTTGCTTAGCTAGTTGTAGCAAGGTGTACTTAAGCATTAGACATCCACTAGAGAACTAAAAATAGAAACCAGATGTATTCAATTGTTGTAGGTCTGCTGTGTTTAGCAATGTATTCAATTGTTGTAGGTCTGTTGTATTTAGCAATGCACAAAGACACTCAGCACAGCTGCACTATGCTTACAGGCACCTGCACAGTATATTTGAGTGCCCTTCACTATCCCAGTGGCTAGATAGGTTGAGTCATGATTTACAGTGTAGTAGGTCCTGGGTTCAAATCCTGGCTAGTAATGCTTTGTACATATAGTGCTGTGAAATTGTGTTAGGTGACTGAAATATTGGTTCACTTTAATTTAAATAATCATTAGATTTAGAAAAGCTACGAGATGCTAAGCAGTGCTTAAACATGGTCATTGGTCTATTCCAGTTTGCATGTTGCTAAGCAGCCCCAATTTTTCTTTTCTTTAAAGCATTTTTCCACGATGCTGTACATAGAGCAGCATTGCTAAGCTATGCTAAATGGCAGTATATCAGTACATGTACTGGAAAACATAGTAATCTCATTCAAAAATTACACCTGCACCCTATTTTGGACCAAGTGCCATTGAACCTGAAGAACAGTGCATCAACTATCAAGCCGCACAGCCAGTTAAATAGCACAGGTGTTTTAAGCAAAACATAATAATTGCCATTTCCTCATCATTAAGAGTGTGTTTAAGCAATGCTGGGCATCATGCCACATCCCGCAAATCTGCTAAAAGATTAATGGAAAAATAGGAGTTTAACTGGGACTGTTGTAGACAAATGCATCACTATAAAGCCATACACATAATAACAGATGTTTGTGAGGTATGCAACAGCAGGTAATTGTGCAATTATATCTATACCATGTGAAAATACAACTGCTATAGCAGTGACTGAGTAGCTCAGTCTCTTAAATGCTGTTAAAACATTGCTTTTTAGTCCGCAAGGTCCTGGGTTCAAATACAGCTATGTCTAACATTTAAAATGCATGTATGTGTACATCACCAGTATAAATTATGATATGTATGACTGTCTCATCACCTATTTATCCACCCAGTTTCAATGCCTGCTTTTAAATAATGGAAGTCAAAGGCTTTCAGATAGGACCACATTTAAACTATTCCTATTACAACACTAAAAAGTGCATAGAATGTCAGGTCATGCATTACAATGAATTCACAGGGGATTTTGAAGTATCTAATTCAAATGAGGCCCAGTCATATCAGACCACAGCCCACAATGAATTGCCAGTGATATTACAGACAACCACAGGTGCACATATAACATACATATATGGTGGTCATTCTAGAAGCAAGGCTTGCCAGCACACTTGTTCCAGATGACTACCGTGACATAAAACATGACTTAGCAGTTATCCAACTGATTGACATAATAGTTAATGTACCCCCTACCTTGTTCTAGAACACACCAAGCATGTTGCCTTTTACTCTGTTAATGATACCTTTGACTAACATACTTACCTTAAACACATACCTTCATTTTCAGTGGGATGGGTTTCCTCTGGCTGTACACCAAGGCTACCACAGGTCCCACAGTTACTCTTAAGTTTTGTTGTCCTGCACAGTCTTCAGCCTGTCTGTCTATGTCTGTTGCCTGGAGCAGCTGCAGCCTGTAGCACAAATATCAGTATGTAAAAAGTAGCTGGTACAAACATTCTCTCTCTGCCGACATAATCCCTACCCCAGTAATTTTCACTCCAAAATATGAGAGAGGGGAATGGAATCTACACTGCGGCCTTATATCTTGTTGAGTAGTTGCATGGGATTGGCTGATTATACTGCAAGTCAGCTGTGTAGGCTGCATGTCGCATTTCTGAACCACAGGTTGGTTCAGAGGTAATCACCTGCTAATGAGAACGATCTTAAAATGGCAAACTCATTGCTAGGAGAAGCATTATGTATGACAGTTAGTCTGTATTGTTAACTCATTGACACAGTACTCATATAGCTGTATCTTTCAACACAGGATATTGTACTCCATCAGGCATGTAACCATTTTGTTCCCAACATGATGCATATGTTTGAATATGCTTAGTGGGAATGGGGATTACATCAGTAAGCCTTTCTTAGAACTGTACTGATGACATGCCATTGATCTCCAGCTGTGTTACGTCTACATAGGGTATAGAATACAGCAAGGGTATAACACTGTGTGTTAACTAGGTACACGTCTCTTGGATACTTCCTTTGTTAGCAGTTGTAATGGAACACTGCTATTTGGTTGGCACTGTTATTTGTACACATGTTAGGGGGGGGGGTTCCTGTTATGGGGCACACCACAATGGACTCCTGTGTTGGGTGTGTGATCATACATGAGTATCTGTCATGGCACAACCAGGAGTAGGTCACTATTGCTACTATCCTATTTGCATCCACAACCTTTGTATGTTTGGCAGACTGTTGAATATTAGATGTGCAATCAAGTGGGGAATACTGATAGCCTTCCTCTGTTGCTGTATCTCTATATACTATACTCCCATGTATGTGATGCTGACATGTCTTCTCATTTATTTCTATTTTGGGGATATCATGCATGCAAGACACCAGGTACCTTTCAATAAGGCAGAAAATGACCTCATTATTAAGGCCTTGTGACAACAATACCAAGTCCTGATGTCCAGAGGGAGGGCAAATAGGCAAGAGCATGCAGCCTTGTGGGATGAACTGGTGTATAACATTAATGCTGTAGGTCACCAGAATTGCATATATGAGCAGGTGTGACACCATGCCACAGATATGATCAACTCGGCATGCAGACATGCAGTGGACATGGCCAGAGATCATCAGGTCACTAATGGTAGCCCTACAGCAGAACAACCTCTGTCAGCCACAGAAGAATTCTTCATGACACTTGCAAGACAGGAGAGCTCCCAGGCATCAATCAGTCAGTATGTCACTGTTTCCAGTCAAGAGAAGCATCCAGGTATGCTTAGTTGAATAAGCATTGGAATACCGTAGCAGTCAGCATGTCAGGGTGCACATAGTTTTACGTGGGTATCAGGTGTTTTATGGGGGGGGGCTTATCTGCAGTTTTAAGCTCATACACAGACTATGACCCACATACCTGTTAATATAGCAGCTGCTGTAAATGTGACATATTTAGAAGTATTACCCCTGTTATACTGTAACCTGTGCTGCTGTTTACAGTACCTCCCCTCAAACCTTTTCAGGAACATCAGGAATAGGAAGAGGCCGTGCTCCCTCTGCTGGTAAGCACAAACTTGTTTTGTCAGAGATGCAGATATAGCTTAATGTATTCGCTAAAGTGTCATCCCAGGCCTGCTGGCTGGACTGATGTACTGTCTGCATAACTGGCAACTGTACAGGCATTTTCTGACTGTACACAGTTTACACCCATACCTATGCCTTGTAGGTGTGACCACATTGATTAATTTGACAGTATTGTCAGGACATCACAGATTGCCATATCTGTCAGTTTTGTAGAGTTTTGCAGAATGTCAACAGTGTAAATCATTTATGTTTTGCTCATGAGATTCTTTTTAAAAGAACTTTTATTTCCAAATAATCACAGATTTGGGTGAGAAAATAATATCCTTGTGTCCCACTATATGAGGGTGTGGGTTATACAAGTGTGTAATAGTGACAGCAGTGTATACAGCTTAACATATATTGCAACATAGTACTGTAGAGCATAGTGATGCAGGTATTAATGTAATCCTTTTTCCTTTTTATCACAGGTGACCAGGGAGGTTGGTCTTTGTCCCCTTCACAACCTGATGTCGGTGTCTTTTCAGACCCTGATGATGATGGTGGCCAAAGTGAGGCACAGTTGGGTGTTTCAGGGGATGAATCTGGTGCAGAGGGTGACATCCCTTGACCAGCCTCATTATCACCATACACAGCCAGTAAGCCTATGTAAACCCAGTCTCCTGTGGCCACAGGTATTGGGCCGTTGGAGGGTGGGGACATTTAACACGGAAGTGTGGCTACTATGGTGCAGTGACTGACACTGGCCATAGCCAAACACTTGGTGAGGTTCCACACAGGCAGATTGATAGGGGTGCTCATAGGAGGCCTGCTGTCTCTCCACCACCTGTTGCAGATGTGTCATAATGTGTCACTCGGTGTATATTTAGGGCCATCATGGAGGCACAGGCACATTCAGAACGGAACTCCTGATGAATGCCCAAGGTTATGGATGCAGCGCAGTCTTACACCTGTGCCTCCACTATGTTGCTTATACCCTGGATCAGTTGACTGGTCTGAGATAAATCACAAACTATCTGCCTTGGAATGCATCTTATCTGTGATGGAACATCCCAGTTGGAGTTGAGCGTTGGCCTTGTGGACATAGGTCAGCAAAATCTGCTGAGAGTAAATGTGACCATGCACAATCACACTCCCATAGTGGCAGTACATACAGCACTGCAGAGGGGAGTGTGGTTTTCACACCCAGATGTGGCAGAGAATAGGCTCATGGTCCTGGACGTTCCACTGGAGGACACATTCCCAGCAGACAGTAGTCATCCTTAAGTGCTAGCACATCTGACCTTGGGCATGGAGTTGACAGTGCAACCCCTGGCAGAGCCAGTTCACATGTTCGGGGGCAGAGGTGATGAACTGTCAGTTCTACCATACATGGCTCACAAATGTCCAACATACAGACACATAGGGCTAGCACTGAGCTTGGCTGTGTTCACGCAGACACTCACACGCCACTGTCACATTCAGGTCACCTACAAACACACACACGCTACAATTCCATGTTCCATCTTACCTGCTTCTCTTCCTGACTCACGCACACTTGCTTGCCAACCTACTGGGTCAAGCTAGCCCTCCTGCACCTCCACATAACACCCTGTGTAAATTATGATACCTGTGCCACATCCCTGTCATCTTTCTCATGGATGCAGGGAATAAAGCTATGTGTCTGATTCACAGGGTGACTATCACCATTAATATGAATTTGTTTTATCCATTGTTGCTTTTGACATGCTACTTGTGATGGTCATTTACAGATATTGTACATTGCCATGTATAATGACTATACCATAATAATATGTGTAAGTTACAATGGATGCTGTTGTAATGGCTGTGTAGTCACACAATGACTGTGTCTCATGGAAGGTGGCTGTGTAGTCGCACAATGACCGTGTCTCATGGAAGTGTCAGGATTGTGTAGGACACACCTGTGCGTAAAATATACAATCAACCCATCAACATCAGAGCATAGGAGTAAATGTCAGCACAGTAGAAAAATGTCATCATAAAAGTAAAACAGTGTAGGTCCATGGGTTCAGAGGTTCTTATGTGTTTAATAGGCTAACGAACACAAGGGCTTCTTTAAGCCTAGCCATGTATCCCTGAACTCTGCCAAAGTCTGATACCCTTGATAAGTGTAAGCAGGGTTTTGGGAGGTGAAACATCTATAGTACAAGCTGGGGCATGGGAGATGAACCATCTACAGTTTCCCTGTGTCCATTACAGACATTGGACCTAAACCATGTATGATTGCCTATTCCCCATCCAATTGTGTAACTTGCACTTGACTTGCATTAGGACAGAACTCTATTTCACAGGGATGGGGAGCCTGTTCCATATAGGATGTAGTCTCTGAGTTGCATACTTGCCTCTCCAGCATGTCCTATTTATACCACAGGCAAGATGAAGGTCTGTAAAACAGCTAACTCTGGTGCTAGTTGTATCATGGATATACAGGATGTCCACAGTGGGGTCTAACACCACCCTGTATGGCAGGCATACACCTCCCATCCAAATCATGTAGGAGACAGAATAATGAGATAGAGGTTTGACATGGTCTGCATAGGACATGTGACATACACCATGTAGTGGTTTAGTGAGGAACCTCTGTGGATGTGACAGTTGTTGGATAGGCCTGGTTTAATTTTTAATGTCAGACAGAAGTGCCCTTTGCAGCACTCACAATGTGCTGAGTAATGACTCTTTCTGCAATTCATATGAAGTTACATGTATTGGTAACATGAAAATAAGATAAAAGTAGCATTGATTATTGAAATCACCACACCCAGTGACTACAGTGTCTTGGATACAGAGAGGCACAAACTCATAAAATATCAGAATTTGCAGGCAGAAATGAGAGCAATAAAGAAGAAAGACACCCAGACAGTTCCAATAGTAGTAGGAGCGACAGGTCTTATAGAAAAGAATCTACAATCATATTTAGATATGTTCCCAATACATGTAACTCTATACAAATTGCAGAAGGAGTCATTACTGGGCACATTGTGAATGCTGCAAAGAGCACTTCTGGCTGACATCAAAGATTGAAACAATACTAATTTCATGAACTTTAATCATACTTGACTGAAGAATGGGGTCCATTCCCATTATGGTCTTAGAAACTGAAACGATACAGGGAAATACAGGGAAATTAAAAAAAAAGTATGCTGGGATATTGTTTGGGCCCATTGATGCAGTGTACTTGGTCTTAGAGTGAGCAGTAAGGACCTGATCCGATGTGGTAGTAAGGGTAATTATATTTGATGGTATTTCCTGAGGGAAGGTTGAGGTGGACAGAGGGGTAATGGGGCCCAATTTAAGAGCCAGGAGCTTTGTTATATCATCTGCCTTAGTATGGGTGGCTCCAGTTACAATGAGATATGCACACAATTGTGTATTACCTTTCTAGTTGTGGACATAGCTAAAGTATGCTTTGTGATTGTCCTTGGGCTGGGAGGCTGAACTTAAATCAAATCATGCTGTGGTAGACTTCATTTGTCTTCTGATTTATTTGTTTACTTTGAAAGTGTTTTTATCCTGCTATGAGCTGCACCCCTATGTTTTTCCATGAGTTTCTTCCACTTGCTATACAGGCTTATTGACTCTGTGATCCAGTAAGGGTGTCTTGATTTTGATTTAGGTCTGTACTTCTCCATGGTGGGTATGGCTGCCTCTGTGCAGATAGTAACATGCTCTTACAGGGTTTCTGTAAACACATCTGCATAGGCCATAATATTCAGTGTTTATGGGGCTTGAGATTTGGACAGTATATCACCTAAAATCTGGAGGACAGCCCTACAGTAGTTCCTGTATGTGCCGTGTGTAGATGGGGTTCATGTTTTATTTCTACATCAAAGGAGACCATTTGTATTTGGACGTTACCAGGGAAGACATTACAATATGGGCTGTGCATGACTCTGCCATATTGCCAAGGCCCACACCCAGTATGGTTGCTCCCCTGGTTGGTCTACTGGCTATCTGGTGCAGGGAGTTACTGTTTACAAAATCCAGGAATCTCTGTGCCTGTATGTTTGGTGTCATATAAGATTCCCAGTTAATAGTGGGATACTGCAAGTCACCCATGCATATGGTATTGCATGGGATGGCTAGTTTTCCAATATGTTTAAATACATGATATTTGTTTCCAGATCCACATATGGGCACCTACAGCTTGCATGGATGTAGTATTGGATTTTGCATGTTGTGATTTGAACAAGGTGCGGCTCTAGTACATTGTTCCGTTTGACCAGCCTTGAGGTATCTTTAGTTTTGATGTACATAGAGACACCTCCACCTTTAGTCCCTGCCTGTGAAGTAGGTGGCCTAACTATGTGGAACACATAATAAACTTGCACTGTTTTTGTGCTGTCCATGGCTTTAAGTCATGTGTCAGTGACTGCACAGACATCTTCTGAGAGCTCTTATAGTATCTGTAAGTATATTCTAGGGAGGTATGTTACAGGCCATGTACTCCCACATAGACTATGATTGGGTCATATCATGGGAGCATAGGAACTTAGTAGGCTAATGGTCCTAGGGCCCTTAAAGGCCTAGCCAAGTTCTACCCTTATTTGCATGACCAGCAACAATTGCCACTGTCCAAGAGGGACATAGGTGAAACCACCGGGGAGAATTTACAGTTACACATCCAATTGTCCATATTGTGTTTGAAGAGGACCAATGCGGTGCTCTGTTTGACATGAAGTGGGAGTCAATTCCAGAGGTGTAGTAACCTTTGGAAGTCACATCTGACCCTCCAGCATGTTGTATTACTGTCACATACCAGGTTAAGGTGTATACAGTGAGTAACCCATGTACCATTTGATATGTGGATATGCAGCATTTCCAAAAAAGTCTGGTCACAGATCCCCTTGTATGCAGGCCGGAGATCTCCTCTAAGTAGTTTGCATGAAAGAGAATAAAGTGACAGTGATTTCAGATGATCCACATAGGTTCATAGGTTCATACTAGGCTATCTGCCCAAGGGCATTTATAAGCCTAGCCAGAGTGTGTTTGGCTTTCGCCACCCATTTTAAATTAATTTTGCTATGCCCTTTTTCGAGTTTAGTATACTGTGCCTCTGTCTAACAGTGACACAGAAGTGATACCAGGGGTAAACCTACGATCTCCCATCCACTCATCAAGATTCCTCTTGAAGAGAGTCAATGAGGGACTCTGCCTAACCTGGACTGGGATTTTATTCCAGAGTGAAGGGAGCCTCTGGGTTATGAATCTGTCCCTCCAGCATGTCCTATTTATATAGGTTCATAGTACATAGGACAGATGCTGAAAACCTTGAATTATCCTTGTGAGGAACCTTTGTGGTCTTTCCAATTGTTGCAGGTACTTGCAAAGGTAGTTAGCAAAATGGACATTCTATTCCAATATTGGCCTGATGAGGGGAGAGTACAGAGGTTATAACTACTGTTACTCTTCTGGGTGCAATGGCCTTACATATGAGATGAGCAATGTAGAATGCCCTTTTTACAACTGTGGAGACATGGTGATCAAAGGTACGGTTGCTGTCAACCTGTGTGACCAGGTCTGTCACCAGTGAATAAGTGTATAAGGTTGCTTTACTGATATGTGAGTTAGCAGGAACATTACAGTTACTGAGAGGGATGTTAATACAGTTATGTTGAGTTGAGGTTAAGGTCATGGGTTTGGCATCTATCATTTGTGTGTGTAAGACCCTCTTGTAGGATGTTGTCATCATCTGGAGCTTCTATGAGCACTCCCAGTTTGGAGTCAGCAGCAAACTTTGTCAGCCACATACCTTTAATTTTAGCTTGTACTTTGGAGAACTACAGTCCAAACAGTAGAGGTGCCAGGACAGATCCCTGTGGAACAACACTGGTTACAGGTCTGCTGTTGGAGGTGGATGTCACTGTTTTCACTCTATGGCTATATTACTAAGCCAGTTAGTGACCCATCTAACAATATAAGGGTTGATACCTAGCTGGGTGACTTTGTCAATGATGCCTGAGTGGAGGATAGTGTCAAATGCCTTGGCTATGTCTAGGTAGGCTGCATGTCCAGATTTTTCCCATCCAGGTCCTTGGTGACTGTCCCAAAGAAGTCCATGATGCATCACAGGCAGCTGTTTGGACCTTACCTATATCTTTGCTGATAAGGTCCATGATGATTCAGTATATGGCCTTGCAGATAAGGCTAGTCAGTCTAACAGCTCTAGATTTCCCTGTGCTAGTGGAATCACCACCTCTGTGCAAGGGAATAATGGTGGCTATTTTCCATTCCTCTGTGACAAAGCCAGTGCTTATACTATGTTTGAAAGGAGTAGCCAACTGTGTTGCTAATTCCTGTTGGAGGCCATATAGAATGCAGTCTGGGATGTTATCAGGTCCCATAGATGCTGTGTGTTTGGTCTTAGAGAGGTCATTTACTACTTGCTCTTTAAAGATACAACGTAGGGGACATGTGGCATGTATGTCATGGAGTACATGTGGTGGGGACAGAGGGTGAGCTAGTCACAGAACCTGGCAGCTGACAGGTGAGCTATGTCCACAGGCTCAGTATATGTGCTATAATTAACTACCAGTTTGGCACAAATCTGGCCCTGTCCTTTTAGATGACAGATGTAACTAAATAGCACCTTTTGGTTATCCTTTGTGGAGGAAGCTAATTTGAATTCATAGTTTGCTTGTGAAGACTTCACAAAAACTATTATTAACTTGTTTAAGCTGAGTATGGAGTGTTTTCAGTTTAGGACTCCCTCTTACTCTTTGATGGATATTTTCCCCTTATTGTAAAGCCTGATAATGGCAGCTATCCACCAGGCAGGTTTGCTCTTCCTTGTGGAGCTTGTGTTGGTCCTGTCAGGTACGGCCAAGTCAATGCAGTTAAACAGGTGTTTGTATGACACATTGGTGTAGACCTGGCCATAATTGACAGTTCCATTGGGGGGCAGTACAGCTATCTATAACATCCCATAAGAGGTAATTATGTGATTTGGATAAGTTGATGGTTGGGGGGCATGTGATACTTAGTTCACATGTGATTGACTTGTGGTCAGATCTCACTAGGGAAGACCACATAGTGGGGGTGATAGAGTGACACCCCATATTGGTTAGCACCAGATTCAGGATGTCGGCACCCATTGTGGGGGTGTCAACCAGCAGGTCCAGTGCATTGGAGTGAATGAAGTCAAGGAACTATTTGGCAAGTGAGTTACAGCACAAGTCATTTGCCCAGTCAGTGGATGGGTATTTAAAGACACTCAAAGCCAGGGTGTTTGGATGTTTGTTGATTGGCTCATGTAGATCCAAATAGGCAGAGAGATTGTCCTGATCCACAGAGGGATTCATGTAGCTGGCAATGACTTGAATAGATGTGCTAACAGTTAATTGAACCTGAAATATTCCAAGGGAATCCTACAGTGTAACCAGTCTGGATGTGCATTCTTCTGTAATGACTATGGAAATACCACCTCCTGAAATGTACATGCCTTCAGTTTGTGGTCTGAACATGTGGAAGGAGGTGTTGGCCAATATGGTTGCGGTGCTCCCCACAGCTGTGAACCAGGTCACTGTGACTGTACAAATTTATAAATCATCCAAGGTGAGGACTGCTTCCAGTGAGTGCAGTTTCATGTTAAGACATCTAGCATTTATCAGCTTAAGCTTGAAGTTGTTGTATTATATAGTTTTCATGTCTGGGATTTTGTCCTTGAGACACTGCCTAAAAAGGTCACTATGGGGGTAGCATGAGCCTTGGCCAGTTGCCAAAATCCCAGGGGTGACAGATGAAGACCATGTGTGGCAAAGTATCAGGATCTGCTGGTCATGTCATCCCATGCTGACAGGTACTGTATCATCTTAGCACGACACCAGAATCTGAGGTAATTATTGAGGTTAATCATTTTCCATTTGTATTGAGGCATTATCCTAGGTGAAGATAAAATGCAGCTTAAGGCTAGGGGCATACCTGCCTGAGACACATAGTCTGGCAGTTCAGTCATGTCTCTCTACATGTAGTCCAGAGAGGAGCATCTGACATCATGCACACCAACATGGACTGTGACAGGGTCACAACAGTACCTGTTTTGGGATACATGAGTGCATGTGTGATATGTCACCTGACAGACAGATGACCATGACCTCCTCTCCATCCAGCCTGGTGAGAGGCACATTTGAGTGTCTCACAATGGAATCTCATATGACTAATATGTTTGTTTTTATGTTATGCCTTAAGGGCTTGACAGGTGAGAGACTGGAGTGAGAATTATCATGTGTGTTGCATTCTGCAGTGGGTGTATTATGTGTAGTATGCATATGTTTGTGTTTGGGAAGTCTCTGGTGTTTATGTATGTCTCTGTTGAGCACCTACGTATATGTAGGTATGTGTAATGTGGGTTTGGGTGAAGTGGGAGATGACGTGTGCATGGTGACTACCTGCTCATTGTCATATGTACAGAATGGTGTGCAGGAGAGCATGTATTCCAAGCTGATAATATAGTTGTGTCTCTGACATGCTGGGTCTGTGTTACTTGTAGTCCAGTGACATGACCATGCACATAATGTGGCAGATCAGACCCCTGATAAGTAAGTGTCTTTGCTTTTCTCCTTACTCAGCTTGTTGAGTGGGACATCAGTGTGTCTCATGATGAAGTCTGCGATGACTAAAATGTTGGATTGTGTGTCAGCTTGCCTTAGTGTCTTACATGAGATGTAGCTCTATGTGTTGATGTGTGTGTTGTCTTTGCAGAGTGTATATGGAGCTGCTGAGGGTATTTGTTTTCTGGACTTTCTCTATGATGTCTTTGTGATATATGAAGGTTACATGTCTGCCTCGGCTCATGTTTGCTTTGAGTTTTGTGTGATGGGTACATTGTGTGTACACTGACTACCTTATTAAAAAAGGAGTACTTTTATGTGAGAGCTTTTCCTCCCAGTGACATTGTGTATATACATCTCTCACACACCATATAAGTTTGTTTGAGAATGAAGTGGTTGTCAGTAAACATGAAGTGATTTCTACATTGCCTCAGGATGCCCATATCCACGAAGGTGGTAAAGATGAAAGTGGGAAACCTCATATCCATGGCAACAAATTTTTTTTTATTGATTAAATGGTTGCATTGAGAATATCACTTAATGTCACAAGTATCTGTTCCACAACTACAGGGGCAGTGCTTGTCACTGCATGATGGCTCTCCTGTCTGCAACTCAGTTTTGGAGTGAATTCCATTATGATTTCCAAGAAAAATGTCACCCAAGGTGTCTGACTCTGTACAGAGCATTGTCAAATACTGGAGGGAAAACTAATCCTGGTAAAGTTAAGGATGGAGTAATTAGGTAGTTAATCTGAGGTTAGACACTAATCAAGCAGTGCTTACTGAAAACAATTACCTTGTGAAGACTGCTGAAAAGAGGGGAGTCAACTGGGTTGCTGCTGCCTGGCTATTACTACTGCTGGCTTCACCGTGGCCTCACTCTGCTGGGATACAAAGATCCTATTCTTTTTCTGTCACCAGAAGCAAAGCTTTAGCACCAAGATTAAGATAAGAAGCAGGCCACAGTCTGTTTGTTGATCCACACACTTGTCCCAGATTATACAAGGCTTTGTAGCCTTGCTGTAGCCTTTTCCAGGTAGATACCTTGATTAGCAACCAGACCAATCATTTCACTTTTGCATGTATTATGCCTTGGGTTCCAAGGCTCATGGGATTTGACTAGGGTACTGACCTAATGGTGATTATGGGCACAGCTGCTGCATCACAAAATAATGATCACTAACAGGTAACATAGATATCCAAGGTTGCTCTAGCAAGCTCCACAACAGCAGTGATCCATGTTAGGTAACAGCTTCAAAGCAATTCATGCTGCCTGCCCCCTTAACAACGTAATGGTGGTGATCTGCGTGACATGGATGTGAGGCCTACTTCAGAGGAGTGGCCACCTTTCAGCAATGTTGTTGTCCCTCCCTCATGTCATAGGTATAGCGTACTGCACATTTATGTTCCTGGAACACAAAAATGTGTTCCCACATCATTTCACACAACATCCATTTGCTGTCTGATTGTTTGACAGACAGCACTGTCTCACCATTCCAGGGTTGCCAAAAAAAAAAGGTCTGTCTTTAAACATGGAGCTTACTTGTGTTTAATGTGGAACATCAGGCAGTTCCACATTAAACACAAGTAGCTCCGTGTTTAGCGATTTTTGATTGGCCCGTATGCCGGTATACAAGCCAATCAAAAAAATCAGAAAATGGAGCTACTTGTGTTTAATATGGAGCTGTCTGATGTTCCACATTCAACACAAGTAGCACCATGTTTAGCGATTTTTGAGTAGCCCGTATGCTGGTATAAGGGCCAATCAAAAAAAAAAAGAAAACGGAGGCTGTTTCGCCAGGATTTAAACTGGCAGTGTGGGACTTGGGATCAGGCTGCTGATCCCAGGACAATCCCATTCAAATAGGGATGTCTGGCAATCCTGCACCATTCAAATCTTTATGGCAAAACACAAAATCAAGCATAGTAGTCATAAGTGATTACATCATGAGACACATTGATGTACCTCTCACCAGGGAAAGTTCACAGTCAGCTGCTATGAGGTGCCATGTCACACATGCACTCAAGTCTGTCAACAACAGGTACTGTTATGACTACATCATTGTTCCTGTTGGAATGCATGACTTGAGACATACCGCTCTGGACTGTATGAAGAGAGACATGACTGAGGTCTCAGACTATTTGTGTCAGGCAGGTATGCCCTTGGCCTTCAGCTGCATTTTACCTTCACCTAATAAGATGCCTCAATACAAATAGAAAATGATTGACTTTAGTAATTGACTTAGCATCCAGTGTCATTCTAAGGGGATCCACTGTCTGTCAGTCTGGGGTAACATGCTTAACAGACCTTGATGCTTTGCCAGGGATGGTCTTCATCTGTCACTTCTGAGATTTTGACTACTGGCCATGGGACTTGCTACCACCATAGTGCCCTTTTTAGATGGTGCCTCAAGGACACAATTTCCAGTGTAAAACCTTATGCACATACAACATCAAGGTTATGCTGTTAAATGCTAGGAGTGTCAATACAAAATTGCACTCCCTGGAAGCTGTCTTATCCTTGGAAGTTGCAGACATTTGTGCAGTCATGGAGACCTGGTTCAAAGCTATGGAGAGCACCACAGCCATACCAGGCTACACCTCCTTCCACAGGTTCAGACCTCAAATGGAAGGTGTACAAACTAATGGAAGCAGTACATAAATATTCGTTGAGGATACATATACATCCAGAGTGGTTAAACAGTATGATTCCCTGGATACACTTCAGGTGCTATTTACTGTTTTTAGGGCACCTATTCAAGTCACTGTCAGCTACAGAAGCCCTCCATGTGTCAGGACACCCACTCTGCTTATTTGGATCTACTTGAGTCTATCTAGATACATCAGAACACCATGGTTTAGGATGACTTTAACTACTCATCGACTGGGTAGATTACTCATGGTCAAACTCACTTTCCCAAAGGTTACTCGACTTTATGAACTGCACTGCCATGGACCAACTAATTTACACCCCACAAGGGGAGCCAACATACTGGATTAAGTGCTTATCAATATGGTGGACCATGGTAACACCCCCATTGTGAGGTCCTTCCTGGTGATATCAAAGTACAAATTGGTCTCATTCAAAGTAAGTATCACACTTGACACCCACATTGCAGCAAATAAACTATAAAACTTCACCAAAGCAGATTATAGCCTCCTATGGGATGGTATAAGTAGCTTCACTGCACCTTCCTCATCAGATGGAACTAGAAACTATGCCGAGCTCCACACCAATGCTTTATACAAACGTCTGCATAACTGCATTGACCCAGGTGTATCTGATAGGAGAAAAATAAGCTCCTCATGGAAGAGCAAACCTTTCTGGTGGACAACTATCATTAAGAGGGTTTACAATAAGAGGAAGACATTGTTATGTAAGAGTAGGAGTGAGGGAGCCCCCATAAACTGGAAACACTGCAACCTCAGCTTAAACAAGCACATAAGAGTTGTTGTGAAGTCCTCCAAAACAAAGTATGGTTCCAAATTAGCCTAATCCACAAAGAACAACCACAAGTCATTTATAGTTGCATCTGTAAACTAAAAGGAAAGGCTCAGATCTGTGCCGAACTCACAGTTAATGATTTTATTATTTATTTATTTTATTTTATTTTATTTATTTTACATTTATTGACCGGGAAAGTCCAACTGGGCACACATCCTTTTTCAGTGGAGGCCCAGGGAGAATAGCTCCTCATTTACTTAACAAATATAAGATCAATACATAGTAAATATCATAAAGCAGTACATGATGAAAAGTCCAAGTAGCAAACTAATACAAATGAATACTCCAGAAAATCCAAGTAACCACAGATAATACAAGTGAATAAACCAGTGATACAACAGTAGCAGGTGGTACAAGAACTATTTGTGCAGACAGTGCTTTGAATAAACCAGTGATGCAACAATAGCAGGTGGTACAAATAATATATGAGCAGACACTGTTTTGAATAAATCGTGATACAACAATAGCATAACAAGTTGTACAAGTAATATATTGAGCAGACAGTGTTTTTGAGTAAACCAATGATACAACAATAGCAGGTGGTACAAATAATATATGAGCAAACACTGTTTTTGAATAAATCGTGATACAACAATAGCACAGTAAGTTGTACAAGTAATATATGAGCAGACAGTGTTTTTGAGTAAACCAATGATACAACAATAGCAGGTGGTACAAATAATATATGGGCAGACAGTGCTTTACAGTGAGAGTGAATACTATAGTTACATGTGGAGATTATAGTACAGGTTTCACTATAAGTTTACAGTGAGAATGAATACTGTAGTTACATGAGAAGATAGTAGTATGTATTTAACTAGAATGTCTTAAATAGCACAGATAATAGTTGTTGGAGAGAGTGTAGTAGAAGATAGACCACTTGAGACATAGTAGTGATTGGATATGATACAGTAGCCAGTTCAGGTTTCAAGTCCTAGGGAGGACATACAAGAGTGGATTATATCTATTGAGGAAGGGAGTATTGAATATCATGTAGGGTTGCAGGGACATAGCCAGGAATTTGAAAGGTGTGTTTTGAGACTTTTTTTAATTTTGGGATGGAGCAGTTGGTAGTAAGAGAGGTTGGGAGTTTATTCCATAATTTGGAAATGTAGTGTGAAAATAGTGATTCAATGGCTGCGTTATTTGCTTTGCACACCCGTAGGAGGGTTTTGTTGAAAGAGCAGAGATGTCTAGAGGAGTTATAAGGTTGTAGGAGGTTATGAAGATCAGGTGTGTTATTTGGGTGGCAGAGGATTTTATGAGCGAAGGTAAGTTGATTAAATTGCAGTACATGTGTAAGCTCCAGCCAGTTTAGTTGTGTGAGTGCTATGCAGTGATGAGATCTATATGAGGCACCAGTTGCAAGTCTGGCTATCTTATTGTATTAAGATTCAAGTTTGGCAATGTCTGTTTTATGGAGGTTGGTTTGTACTGGGGAAGTGTATAAAAGAGTAGAAAGGAGATGAGTTTGGGCCATAGTGGATTTGGTATTCTTGATAAGGAATTTATTATTCCTATTATAGGAGACCAAGTTTCTTATGGACCGTTTTAATAGTTTGGGCAATATGTATATCAAATTTCAGATTGTTGTCTATTTCTACACCTAATAGTTTTGTGTGGGTAGAGGGAGTAATAATGGTGTCATTTTTAGATATTATATGAAAGGGTGGGGAGGGGCTATTGGCTTGTGTGGAAGGGGTTTTACCTGGATGAAAGAGAAGCTCTGTTTTGTTTGGGTTTTAGAATGAGGTGGGAGTTTGTGAGTTAATTTTCAGCCAATAGGAAGGAATCCTGGGTTTATTTGTGGAGAGTTTGAAGAGAGGAGGCTGAACATATGAGGGTGGAATCAGCATATTGGACTATAATGGCATGGGGTGTGGCAGTATGGAGTTGATTAGTAGACAGAGAAAAGTAGGGGCCCCAGGATGGAACCTTGGGGAACTCCTATGCCAACTGGAAGGAGGGGAGATAGTTGTTGCTGTCACAGGGTGGCTTGTTGATGACCTGTCATGTAATTTTGGGACCAAGTCATGGAAGAGGTAGAAAGGTTTATGGAGGAGAGGATGTTGATTAGTTTTGGGTGGTTAAACATATCAAAGGCTTTGGACAGGTCTAAGAATATAGCATTTACATATAGTCCGTTATTTCAATGGTGGTTAAGTGTGTTAGTGAAGGACATCAGGGCTGTGGTGGTGCTGTGAGATTAGCAGAAGCCATGTCGTATGTCTGTATGCAGTTTTACTCTTTGAAGGTAATCTGTAAGTTGGGTGTGGATAACTCTTTCTAATATTTTAGACAGGGGGGATAAGATAGCAATGGGTTGGTAATTAGTTAACTCGGTGAAGTTACCTCCTTTCTGTAGGGGTATTATGCGGGAGATTTTCCAAGTAGTGGGTCCAGTATCTCAGTGATAGATCTATTTATGAGAATGGATACAGGGTAGGCAACTCCTTCTGCTGCAATTTGAAGGAATTCAGCAGGGAGGCTGTCAGCTGCTAGGGAAGTTGGTCTGAGGTTTTTGAGTATTTTTTTTGTTGTGTAGACAGAGATTGGGTGGAATGAAAACAGGTTGTTAGAGGTTAGGGTCTGGGTGGTGTTTTGGTTTGTGACAGGAGAAAGGTTATTATGGTAAGGCTGAGAGTTTGCAAGGGCTTGGAGTGACTCAGTAAAATAAGTATTAAACTGGCTTGGTACATTTTCTGTGTTGTTGGGGGTTGACAGTATGGGGGTAGCTGATTTACCAAGGTGTAGTATGGTATTGACTGCAGCCCAGAATCTTTGCAGATTGTTTTCGTGTTTTTTTTATATATTTTGGTAATAATTGGTTTCATCCCTTTTTATTCTTTTTTTGGCTTTGTTATGCAATTCTGGGTAAGTTTGCTTTGTTACGTGGGATTTATTTTTGTGAAATTGTAACCATGCCTTGTCTCATGTCCTGAGAAGCGATCTACATTCTTTACTAAGCCAGGTAGCATGGTTAGATTTAGCTCTAATGGTTTGTGGTGGAGCATGATGGTTGAGGGATGTTTAAGAAGGTAGAGTTAAAAGAATTAATTGCTTCATTGAGAGGTAGCTGTCTGAGAGTTTCCCAGTTGCAGCTTTTAATGGAGGAAATAAAGTCATTGGAGTCGAAATTCCTTTTGTCTCTGATTTGATGGAAGGTGGTTTGCTGGGTTTGATGGGTTTTAGTACGGATGAGAAATGTTAGCTGATGATCGCTTGGGTTGTCAGGGAGACAGCCTGAGTGGGACATTAGAACTGGGTTGTTTACTAAGGTCCAGTCCAATATGAATTCTTTGGCTTTGTCTGTTCTAGTGGGAGATGTCATTAGTTGTGTAAACCTGTGTAGGTTAAAATGTGATGTTGGGTTAGAGAAGGAGCATGTTAACCAATCAATGTTGAAATCACCTGCAAGGATTGTCTCTTGGGGAAGGTAGTTAGATACCCAGTATAACATGTATTCTATGGTTGGAATATTGTTTCCTGGTAGAATGTATCCACCAAGGATATTTATACTTTTATTGGGGTTAATTTTAAGTCTAGCAAGTATTATTTCTGTGTTTTCAAATTCAGGGAGTTGTAGGTCTACTAGACCAAATGATAGGTGATTTTTGAATAGGATTGCTACACCTCCTCTTTTCTTAGTTATCCTGTCTTTACATAGTATGTTATAGCCTGGTGCAGTGATTTCATTACTGTTAATGTTAGGTTTTAGCCAAGTTTCTGTTAATATAACACTGTCTGAGGAATAGTGGGAGATGGTGGCATGTAGGTTATGAAATTTGATAGTGATACTCCTAGTGTTAATATTAAGAAGGAGAAGGGATGATTTATGTCTTTTCTGAAGTAGATCTGGAGTAAAAGAAATGGAGCTATGTGGGTTGTTGTTTTGGAGGGTGGGGCCTGGATTGGGATGTATATCTCCAGAGTGGATAAGTTGAACAGCTAGATGTAATAGAAGTTTATAAAGTTTAATATGGGTTCTAGTAGATGGTGGTTTTAGCTAGTGTAGATGCTAGTTTGAATCTATGGTAGAGTATGTAGGTGGTATTAAAGAGTATGATGTGTAATTGGGGTTAGGAATAGATGTCAGGGATGGGGTGTGAAAGGTAGTGGTAGAGTGTCAATGGAGGTAAGAGAGTAAAGGGATAATAGTGGATTTATGAAATGCTAAAGATGTTTGTGATGTGTTTGCTGTGAGTATGGGGGGCATAATGTATAGCTGCGTGTGGGTTTGTTTTGTGGATGTGGCATGGAGGGAGTGTGATTTATGTGTCATTGGGTGATCAATGATGTAGTGTGGGTAGATGCTCTGGGATGAAATGTTAGATAGGATTGGTTGTAAGGATAAGTGGGTGGGGTAGTGGTTAGGCATAAAACTACAAGTAGAGGTACGGGTGGGAAATGGGGTAGGGTAGGGGAGTGGAGTGAGCCCATATGGTGAATGGAGTAGGTAGAGCTGGGATGAGAGATCTGAGTGTCCATGAAAATCAATCAATGGCTTCAGCTAATGGGTAACACTGCACTTAAAGGTAGGTGAAATGGTTGGAGTTAGCTTGAATGCACAGAACTGTGTGATAATTTGGGGAAGTACAAAGTCTTGCAGGCGAAAGCTGATAGCACTAGGTCTGGTTACTTAGACAGTGAAGGTAAAGGAGAGAGAGTCTATGCTGCCACCTAGTGGAAGGAAATTGTAGAAGAGAATGTGGACCTAAGGAGCTGTAAAAAGGAGTAGTAAAAATGGGGAGGGGGATTGGAAGTAGGGCCTAGTAAGGCTGCTAGCATGCACGATGCAGAACCACATGTACTGAGCCTGTAGACATAGCTAACCTGTTGGCCAACAGGTTCTATGAAAACTTCATTCTCATGTCCCCTCCACACATACGCTATGACATCCCTACTACCTGTCCCCTACCTTGTATCTCAAAATAGCAGTTCAAAAATGGCCTCACTAAGGACAAAAACACCATTTGTGGGACCAGATAACATCCTAGGCTGCATCCTACATGGGCTCCAACATGGATTACTAACACTATTGGGAACTCTTTGCAGCCATAATATAATCACTGACTTCATCCCAATTGACTGGAAAACAGCCACTATTATTCCTTTGTACATAGGTGGTGTCCACTGACCCTGGGAACTATAGAACTATTTCCCTGACTAACCATATTTGCAAAGCCACAGGGTGAATCATCATGGACCTTATCAACACAGATATTGGTAATCTCCAAACAGCTGATCCTGCACAATTTGGATTTGTCAAAGTGAGCTCATGCCTCTTAAACCTGGTGGACTTCTTTGAGACAGTCTCCAAGGCCCTGGATGATGGGAAATCTGTGCATACAGCCTAACTTGACTTAGCCAAGGTGTTTGACACTATCCCCCACTCAGGCATCCTTGACAAGCTCACCCAACTAGGCATCAACCTTTATATCATTAGAGGGGGTCATTAACTGGTTCACAATGATAGAACTCATATAGTCAAAATAAGGGAATCCACCTTCTATAGCAGAACTGTAACTAGTGGGGTTCTACAGGGTTTAGTCCTTGGGTCTTCTACTGTTTGGAATCAATTTCTGTGAAGTATAAGGACATAGTAAATGTCTGTGGCTGAGAAGGTTTTACTGATGCCTGCAAACTGGGAGCAGTCATAGAATCTCCAAATTATGTTAACATCCTACAAGAGGGTCTTACATGAACAAATGATTGCTGTCAAAGTCATGGCTTTAAAAGCAATGCAAATATATGTATTATATTTGCTTTCAGTAACAGTAATATTCCTGTTAAGTACCACATCAATAACAACACCTGACATACATACTCAGAGGTGAGAGACCTGGACACACAGGTTTACAGCTACCTTACCAAAGATTACCATGTCTCCACAATGGTAAAAAGGGCATACTATCTTGCTTCTGTTATAACTGAGGGCATTGTCTCCATAAAAAGAACACCTTATAACTTCTATGTACTCTTCCTTCATCAGACCAATATTTGAGTACAATGGCCCTTTTGGTATGTACCTTTCCAAGCACCTGCAGCAATTGGAGAGACCACAAAGGTTCCTCAGAAGGGAAATTCAAGTCTTCAGCATCTGTCCTATGGAGATCATCTGAAATCAATGTCACTGTTGTGTGTGTCAAGCAGACTACTCAAAGGTGATATCTGCCTTGTATACGAGGCAATCTGTGATGCTGCTTTATTGGAAATTCTCTATATCTGTAATTCAAATGGTACATGGGTTACTTGCTGTAAAGACCCTAACCTGGTATGTGACATTAATAAAATGTGTTGAAGGTAGAGATTTGTCTACCAGAGTTTAAGACACCTTTGGAAGAGACTCCCAATTCATGTCAAACACAGCACTTCATTGATCCTCTACAGATGCAATCTGCACAATTGGATGAGTAACCATAATTTAAATACTGGAGTTCCATCTGTGTCCATCTTAGACAGGGGCAACAGGTGCTGCTTGTGTAAATAAGGGCAAGTACTTGGCTAGTATTGTAAGGGCCCTAGGACCACTAGCCTAGCACATTGCAATAGTCCTATGCTCACATAGGCTCTTGTAAAGTGCTCTGATATCCACACACACCAACTTAAATGCAGTGAGAACACTGCCACTACCTAGTTATGTTTACAGAACACTGCACAGCACACACACAGTTGGCTGTGTGAGACTAGAACCCCTACCTATCTAGTCTTCCACACTACAGATCTCAGTACTTAACGAACACACCATGGCTTAATTCTGACATTAACATGGCTTTATGTATTCCTGGAGTAGATAACATCAGCAAACCTTGTGGAGGATGAGGGTTTGGAGGCCTGCATCATCTACTAGGGCCAAAACATGCAAAACAATGCCAGTTTTGAAGTCAGTGTGGTATGCACACTCTGCTTGGGGAGACACACACACACACACACACACACACACACACACACACACACACACACACATACACACACAAACAGCAAGAAGGCTGGAGTGAGATTAGAACATCTACCTATCTAGTCTATCATAGTACTTACCGTATGCGCCACAGCTCATGTTTGCTTTGTAAATGACTGCAGGTTAAGTAATCCTAGAGAACATAAACAAGCCCCATGTTGAGCAGTTGGGAAGCCTGGAGAGTCACATTACTTCCTACTGTCATCTGCAGCTAGTCGCATAACAGTCAAAAAACTGTTTTGTAGTCTAGCTATGTGACAGCAGTACCCATATTGAGCATATGTGTGCGTGTTTGCATATTAATGAGCAAGTCTGTAACAATAGTAAATAAGCCCTGCCAATGAGTGTGCGCATAACATACTACATTACACAATGTGTTCAGTTGTTGATGTATGTGTGGTAAAATCCAGCAGACAGGGGGGGCTGTAGTAAATGTGGGTGTTGTTGCTGCCAGCGATACAAACATATGGCTTGACAATATATGTATGTATTCATATATGATGCCATACATTTTCAAGGATTCCACATGCTGTCTTGGGAAGCTGTGGTATGACTCCCCACTGTCCAGATGTCGGCTGCAAGTACACAGGCTTGACTCATAGTTATGTGTATTTCACATGGAATTGTGTTTTGGTGTCAAATGAGGTATCATTTACACATGATGTAAGAGAAGACTGCCAGAACTCTGAACTTCAGATATCCCAACAGTCTTCCAATTGCACTCGGAACGTTAGATATTGCAACAGTCCTTCAATTGCAACATATTTTATTCTAAGCACTTCCACAGTTTTGTAAGTGCATTATCTAATGTTGAACACTTTCTTTTGGTCCTTCATCCAACATTGTAAGTGTCATAGTGCAGCTTAACTTTCCATGATCTGGATATGTAGGGTAATACAGACACACACACAGACACACACACACACACACACATGCATATATATATATATATATATATATATATATATATATATATATATATATATATATATATATATATATATATATATATATATATATATATAAACAAAATTGTTTGAGGAGCAGTGGATTTGTGCTCTGCTTAACTAAGTGTATGGGCATGCTCAGTGGCATTTTTGGCATTTTTGTGTGTTGCTAAGCAGCATGCAAATGGGTAGCGCATTGCTTACATCAGAGATTAACTGTTCCAGACCTGACTCCAGTCCACACCTAGCTGCACTCCAGGCCGAGATTATGATATGATTAGAAAAACTCAAAGCTGAATCTACCTATATACCCAGGTCCATAAATGAATCTACAATTTCAACCACTGTGTGCTGTATTTGAGTCACATTTCTATTCATGTCTTCCAAATCTCATATGCTTAAGTTTTGATTTATTTATCAATGTATTATGCTCCTGGCACCTCCATGCCCAAGATCAGATGTTGTGCTACTACATGTCTGCTGGGAAAGTGCCTTGCATGGGAATGCCTAGGAGCATGAGCCCATGGCCTGCCATGTCTGGGTGTGGACAGCACACTCCCCCTGGAGCATTGGAGGTACTGCCACTATGTGACCGTGATTCTGCATGACCATGCTGACTCTCAGCAGATGTAGCTGGTGACCTATGCCCATGAGGCCAACACTCAACTCCAACCAGATGTTCCATCACAGACAATGTGCATTCCAAGGCAGGTAGTGTGCAATCTGTCTCAAACCAATGTCTTTCCACTGCATCAGCCAACTGTTCCAGGGTATCAGCAACACGGTGGAGGCAGTCAAGTATGTCAGACTGTGCTGCATCCATAATCATGAGCATTTGTCTGGAGTTACTTTCTGAGCATGCCTATGCCTCCATGATAGCCCTAAACATATGCCTAGTGACACAAGATGAGACACTTGCAACAGGTAGTGGAGGGACAGCAGGCCTCTTATGAGCACCCTTATCAATCCACCTGTGTGGAACCTCACCAAATGTTTTACTTTGGCCAGTGTCAGCAGTCACTGCTGCCGCAGTAGCCATACTTCCCTGTTCAAAGTCCCTACCGTCCAACTGTCCAATATCTGTGGCCACAGGGGACATTGTATATGTAGGCATACTGGCTGTGTACGGTGATAATGAGGGCAGACAAGGAATGTCAACCTCTGTGTCAGATTCAGCACCTACAATCCCCAGCTGTGCCCCACTTTGGCCACCATCATCATCAGATTCTGAGGAGACATTGAAATCAGATTTTGAAGACAACAAAGACCAACTTCCCTGGTCACCTGTGATAAAAAGGGAAACGCATTACATTAATACCTGCACTACTATGCTTTCCAGTACTATGTTGTAATATATCTTAAGCTATATACACTGCTGTCATTATTACAGACTTGTATAATCCACAACCTCATATAGTATGACATGAAGACATTATTTTCTAACCCAAATCTTTAATTATTTGGAAATAAGAGCTCATTAAACAAGAATCTCATGAGTAAAACATAAGTGATGTACACTGTTGACATTCTGCAAAACTCTGAACAGTTGACAGCTATAGCAATATGTGATGTCTTAACAATACTGCAAAATAAATCACCGTGGTCACATCTGCACGGCATAGGTATGAGTCTAAACTGTGTGCAGTCAGAAAATATCTGTACAGTTGGCAATCATGCAGACAGTACATCAATCCAGCCAGCAAGCCTGGAATGACACTTTAGTTAATACATTGAACTAAATCTACATCTCTGACAAAACAGTTTTGCAGCAAGAGCATGGCCTCTTGCTATTTCTCATGGTCCTGTAAAGGTTTGAGGGTGAGGTAATGTAAACAGCAGTGCATGTTGCAGTATAACAGGGGTAATACTTCCAAATGTCTCACATTTACCATAGCTGCTATGTTAACAGGTACATGACTGACAATCTGTGCATGAATGTAAAACTACAGCTAACCCCCACTTAAAACACCTGACACCCATGTAAAGCTATGTGCACCCTGACATGCTGAGCACTACAGTATTACAATGCTGATAGAGCTAAGCATACCTAGATGCTCCTCTTCAATGGAAATGGTTGCACCTACATCCATGACATATTGGATGATGGAGGGCTGGGAGATGTCCTGTGTTGCAAAGTTCACCAGGAATTCTTCAGTGGCTGACAGAGGTTGTTCTGCTGCAGGCCCACCGTCAGTGACCTGACAATCCCTGGCCATGTCCGCTGCATGTCTGCATGCAGAGTTAATCATGTCAGTGGCACAGTGTCACACCTGCTCATATGTGTGATTCTGGTGACCCACAGCATTAATGTTGTGCACCAGTTCATCCCACATGGCTGCATGCTCTTCTCTAGTGTTGTTTCAAGGCCTCAATATTGAGGTCATTTTCTGCCTCAGTAAAAGGTGCATGGCATCTGGCATGCATGATATCTCCCGAAATACAAATAAATGAGAACACATGTCAGGATCACATACATGGGAGTACAGTATGTAGAGATACAGCAATAAAAGAAGCCTATCAGTATTCCCCGCAAGATTACATATCTCATATTCAACAGTGTACCAAACATACAAAGGTTGTGGAAGCAACTAGGATAGTAGTAATAGTAACCCACTCCTGTTTGTGACATGACAGATAGTCACGTATGATCACACAACAAACACAGGGGTCCATTATAGTGTGCCCCATAGCAGGGAACCCCTCACCCTTGACATATTTATAAACAGTGTAAACAAAATAGCAGGGTGCTATGACAACTGCAAGAAAGGAAGTATCCAGGAGACCTGTATAACTAGTTAACACAGAGAATTATACCCTTGCTGTACTTTACATCCTCTGTAGGTGTAACAAAGCTGGAGATCACTGGCATGTCATCAGTACAGTTCTAAGAAAGGCTTACTGATGTAATCCCCATTCCCCCTAAGTACATTCAAACATGTGCATCGTGTTGGAAACAAAATGGTTACATACATAATGGAGTAAAAAACTCCTTTGTTGGAAGATCCAGCTATATGAGTACTGTGTGAGTGAGTTATCCATACAAACTAACTCTCATACACAATGTTTCCTCTAGCTAGGTGTTTGCCTTTTCAATATAGTTCTCTGATGTTGATGCTGCAGGCAATAGGCATAGTTAAAGAGTCTGCAGAATGTGCAGGACAACAACACTTAAGAGTTACTGTTTGACCTGTGGAAGCCTTGGTGTACAGCCAGAGCCAGATTGACGGAACCCATCCCACTGGAAAGTAAGGTATGTGTTTAAGGTAAGCATATTAGCCAAAGGAATCATTAACAGAGTAAAAGGAAACATGCTTGGTGTATCCTACAACAAGGTAGAGGGCACATTAACCATTATATCAACTAGTTGGATAACTGCCAAGTCATGTCTAATGCCATGGCAGTCATCTGGAATGTGTGTGCTGGCAACCCTTGCTTCTAGCATGACCTCCGTATATATATATATATATGTTACTTGTGTAGTTGTTGTCTGTACTATCACTAACAAATCATTGTTGGCTGCAGTTTGATAATGAGTGGGCCTCAACTGGATTACATACTTCAAAATCCTCTGGAAATTCATACTAATGCATGACCTGACATTCTATGCACTTTCTAGTGTGTCTAGAGGAAAACAGTTTCTAGAACTTAACTAATAAGCACATATCCAGGTATGTCTAAGGGTCAGCTCCCAGTGTTTTCTTCTGCCTACCTGATGAATCTGGGCATCTTAAGGCAATGCAGCAATTGACTCATGTACATAGACAACCCTCTCCTCCTACCATCCAACACTACAACCTGTGAGAGATGCACTTATATAGCCAAACTGGAAGCAAAGCTCTCTTCACCTAAGACTGGACTAGATAGTCAAGAGGAGAAGGTAAACACTTGCACCACACCACACTCAGCAGATAGTCCCTCAAAACCTACACCACCAAAACACACACATAGAAACACAAACCTACATTCAAAGAGGCTCTCAGCAAAAACCTGCCCAAGCAACAGGGACCCCCCAAAGCAGAAACACAAGCAACCTCCACCCCCCCAACACAAACCAAATGACACATAGCCCACAAACACAGTGTGCCACTCAACCACAGCCCATAAGGCATAACAACGTACCCAACACTCTAGTCATAGGTGACTCTATAGTCAGGTACACTGATTTTCCACTCACCAGGCTAAACAAGGAGAAAGTTACTGTCAGCTGCCTGTCAGGTGCCAGGATCTGCCACATAATGCATGCACTCAGGTCACTCCACAACAAGTACAAATATGACTCTGTCATTGTCCATGTTGGTGTGAATGACCTGAGACGTACCTCCCTGGACTACATGAAAAGGGACATGGAGGAGCTGTCCGATCTTGTAGCTCAGGTAGGTATGACCCCAGCCCTGAGTAGCATCCTGCCATCACCCAGAATGATACCACAGTACAAGGACAAAATAATTGACTTCAACAATTGGCTAAGCTTCTGGTGTCATTCTAAGAGGATCCAGTATGTGTCTGCCTGGGATGACATGATTGACAAACCACGATGCTTTGCCAGAGATGGCCAGCACCTGTTGCCCTTGGGATTCCGGATACTGGCTAAGGCTCTAGCCACCCCTATAGTGCCTTTTTAGGCAAGGTGCAAATGACAAATTCACCACCATAACAGGTACAAGCAAGAAGAATCTGAGGGTATTGCTACTCAATGGCAGAAGTCTAAACCTCAGAATGCACTCACTCGAAGCACTCCTTAAAATGGAGAACATCAACATCTGTGCACTGACAGAGACCTGGTTCAAGGCTCCAGAGAGTATCTCTGCATTACCAGGCTATAATTCATACCACACCTTTTGGCCACCTAACCTGGACTGAAACACTAAAGGTGGAGGCGTGTTCATATTCATTAAGGATATCCACACCTCCAGGCTAGTTGCTCAGCATAATGCATCCGAGATTATCCAAGTGCAACTAACTCTGGGCAAGACTGCAATCCAAATTGTAGCTTGTTACAGATCCCCCACCACGCCCCAGGATTCCTAGTCCTCATTTCTTGATACACTGGAAAATATTAGGGTACAACCTAACATCCTAATAATGGGCAATTTCAACTACACCACCATTAACTGGGAAAACTACTCATGTAGCAACTCCTGTGCTCAAAGTTTTCTGGAATTCATAAATTCCAATGCCTTGGATCAACTTATCCACACCCCCACCAGGGGCAGCAATATCCTAGACCTGGTTGTTACTAACATGGGTCACCGGTGCTCCACACCAGAGGTCAATTCCTCATTGGTCAAATCCGATCACAAGCTAATCACCCTAGACATCCACATCTCTCCCCCAGCCCCCATTAGGGAAACCACAGTAAAAAATGTCTCCAAAGCCAACTTCACACTTCTTAAGACAGAAGTGGAAACTTCACAACACACATGCTGATGGACAATAGAGGTATGACTTCTGAATCCTGCACAAATACACTTTATAAGCACTTACATGAGTGCATGGATCATGCAATCCCTAACAGAACCAAGATGCTATCCTCCAAAAAAAGGAAGCCAATCTGGTGGTCCCCTGCCATAAAAAAACCCTACAACAGAAGAAAGAAACTGTTGCAAAAAAGAGTAAATTCCATGATTGGAGAAACTCCCTGGTCAGCCTATGTAAGAAGCTGAGATCCCTCATAAAATCCTCCAAAGCTAGTTACGAAAACAAAATCGCCACTGACTCTAAAGACAACCACAAAGCATTCTATATCTGTGTCAAGAATCTCAATGGCAACACTCAGATCTGCTCTGAGTTACAGTACAATGGCACTAAATATACAGAACCAACTGATATTGCCAATATCCTGACAGATAGGTTCAGTGCTACGTTTACCCCCCTGACATCCCCTAAAGGGCCCATCTCTATACCAGAAGAATGCAAAGTTCCTATAATCATGGCTGCACAAGTAAACACACACTATCCAAAGCCAAGAACACAGCATCAATGGGACCTGACAACATCCCAGGCGGTGTTCTACATGAAATACAGAACGAATTGTCACCCCACCTAAGTACCATGTTCAATCATAGCCTCACCTCAGGCTATGTGCCCACTGAATGGTGCACAGCGATGGTTATCCCACTCCACAAAGGGGAAGCCGTCAAAGACCCCTGAAAACTACTGTCCCATTAGCCTAATGAGCCTGGCCTGCAAGGCTATGGAATGTATCATCATGGAACTAATAAACAATGACATTGGTATCTCCAAACTCAGGACCCCACCCAGTTTGGGTTTGTAAAAGGCAGATAATGTCTCCTAAATCTGATAAACTTCTTTGAAGTAGTCACCAAAGCTATAGATGAGGGTAAGGTGGTTCACACAGCCTATCTAGATCTCGCCAAGGCTTTTAACACCATCCGTCACTCTGGAATTATAGATAAACTCACTAAACTAGGTAAAAATCCCTATGTCACAAGATGGGTTGCCAACTGGCTCACTGACAGAAACCACACTGTGAAAGTAGCAGACTCCAAATCCAACTTCAGACCAGTGACAAATGGAGTACCACCGGGTTCAGTCCTGGATCTTCTCCTGTCTGGTATCTACTTCTCTGAATTACAGGCTCAGGCTAACACAGAAGGTCTTTGGCTAACAGAGATCGCAGATGACTGCAAACTAGGAACCATAATCAAAACTCCAAACGATGTGGACATCCTACAAAAGGGCCTCGCTGAGACAGATGCCTGGTGTCAAAGCCATGGCTTCAAGCTCAGTGCCAAAAAGTGCATTGTCATCCCTTTTGGTAAAAACTCTGTACCCATAAACTACCACATAGGCAGTAGTCTACTTAACACCAAAAGTGTGATAAGAGACCTTGGGACACGGGTGGACAGTAGTCTCTCCTTTGATAATCACATCGCCACAGTAGTCAGGAAATCCTTCTACGTGGCACACCTCATCACAAAAGTTTTCTCATCCAGGAAAAAAGCGGTAATTGTTCCCCTCTACTCGTCACTCATTAGACCCATTATAGAGTACAATGCCCCTTTTGGTATGTACCTGATAAGACATCTACAACAACTGGAAATGCCACAGAAGTACCTCCCAAAGAGAATTACCAGCCTCAAACAGATGCCCTACGCAGACCATCTCAAAAAACTGCAGCTGTACTCCGTCGCATATCACCTACTTAGAGGCTATCTTTGCCTAACACACAAAGCTATGTCAAACCCAGAGCTTTTAGACATGCTCCACTTAAAGAAATCACAGTTCCTATGAGCTACACGCTCTAGGGACCTAAACCTTGTCACCATAATAAACAGAGCATGCTGGAGGGATAGATTCCTGTCCCAGAAACTTCCCATACTCTGGAACAAACTACCTATCTATATCAAACAAAGCTCCTCATTAGCACTCTTCAAGAAAAATCTTGATGATTGGATGGGAGATAGGAAATTCACCCCGGGGATCACTTCTGTGGCTCTGCTCGACAGTGGCACAGGAAAATCATTTTCTTGGGTAGCGAAAGCCAGGGTACCTTTTGGCTAGGCTTATATAGGCCCTAGGGCCAATAGCCTAGTACCTACCTATGAACCTATGAATAGGAATAGTTTAAATGTGGCCCAGCTGTAGGCCATTGATGTACATTATTTAGAAGCAGGCATTCAAACTGGGTGGATAAATAGGTGATGAGACAGTCATACATATCATAATTTATACTGTTGATGTACACATGCATGTATTTTAAAGACTAGACATTGCTGTATTTGAACCCAGGGCTATGTGGACCAAGAATTAATGTATTCACCACATTTAACAGATTGATCTACTGAGTCACTGTCACAGTAGGTGTATTTTTACATGTTGTAGTTATAATTGCCGAGTTACCTGCTGTTACATAACTCACTTATATCTATTATTGTGTGTATGGCTTTATACTGATGTCTTTCTCTTCCAGAGTACCAGTTGGACTCCCATTTTTCCATTAATCTGATAGCTTATTTGCTCAATGCAGCAAGATGCACAGCATGGCTTAAACAACCTTAATGATGGGAAAATTATAAGTATTATGTTTTGCTTAAAACACCTCTGTTAATCAACTGGATGTGTGGGTAGGGTCAATGCACTGTTCTTCAGGTACAATAGCCCTGGGTTTGAAATAGGGCACTAGTGTAATTTCTTAACATGATTACTATTTTTCAAATACATATATCAATATACCACCATTTTGTTTAGGTAAGCAATGCTGCACATTGTCCAAACCTTCTTTAAAGAAAAGAAAAATGGGGAGCTAGGACAATGGTGAAATGGGTTTCAAGCAAGGGGAAAACATAGTAAAATGCAGATATGTATGTGCAGGAAGGGTGTAGGAAAGAACCATAGCTATCCATTTCTTCTACAGCATCAACTGTGACTTTTAAAATTTTTTTGGCAGAATTTGGATTGTCACCCTGAGAGGGAGGGGTAATGACAACATAAGTGCGTTGTCAAGCCAATTGCAGAAAATTAAGTGCATCCAGTGGACACATATATGAAATGAAGAGCTGTATATGGGGCAATATTTTTTTGAGACAGGTGCCTATTTTTTTGTTAAGGAGAGAGTGAAATGTTGGGGAAGGGACATAGGTATGCGTGGTGGAGGTGCGTTGGGAAGGTGAGGAAGTTTTTGCAGACAGACGAGACAGACAAGACAGCAGACAGGGTTGCTGTGTGACACAAGAGGTGGGGTGAACACCTTGGCTGAGGAGGGTGTTGTGGAATCCCAGTCCCATGGACTTCAGACACAGTAGCAGTGTGACACAAGTCCTCACCCATGGGACTGACAGCACTGAAACTTCACTGCGCCTGTGGAGGCTGTGGTTGATGCTAGTGCCTGGGGCCAGACTGCCACACCAGGATGAACAGCATGCTCTCTATCTGGTGTAGCCATGTGCCAACAGTTTGGTGCAGCAGCACACCCACCATGCCTGGCAGTTCAACACAAGAGACAAAAGCACCCCTTCACCTCCACTTCTAGAGGGTGGACCACCCCCCAGCCTGTGGGGTGGAACTACTCAATGGACCAGGTAGTGCAGGAGCAGCAGAGGGAGCACCACCAGGCTGTGTCCCAGACATGCTTGGCCGGGGGGAGCCAAGGTAGGTGGATTACCGAGAACCATCCTACCTTATTGTGCTGTGGTAAATTAAATACAAACATAAGGCAAAATAAACATAACCAATCAAGTGTAGCTAATGACATAAGAAAAAACAGTAATAAGTAATGGAAACAAACTGAAAATAATATAATGAGGAACACTACAATAAATAATGTAAATGAAAGCTTTTTTTAACAGCAAAGCAATATTAAATCATACATAAGGCTAGCATAAGAGGTAATTACAAATAATATGATAATTTCAAATTATAATAATACATATAATTAATAAATAAAAGAAGAGAAGGGATGGGGAGACAGAAAGAGCATTAGTAACTACACAAATAATTTAACTATGCAGAGTACTACTACATACTTCTAGATATGTAGATTTCACTTGTGAGAACACTGAAGGCTTATATTGTATAGATGAGGTTGCATGTACATATCTCTCATCCTGTTAGCATGGGACATTATGGGCCAAGCCATACAAAATGGAAGTACAAAGGCACTTTGACAGGGAACATTTTTACACAGTATGCTCATACATTAGTAGCAAGGTGTTCTGATAACAGATTTGCCATTAAATCACATTCCAAGTAATGCCATATATCTACAAATCAAAGGAGCAGCCATATGGGCCAGTAGTCATTAGATTCTGCAAAAATTGTGACAGCTGAGAGGTATGTTCATGTACACAATTTACACTAGACACCTGGGCATTTCTCAGTTGGCTGATGTCGGATTAGAACCCACAAGCAGTGATTACAGGAATACTTAGCACTTTATTTGAAAAACTTAATTATCAAAGCACCATCCCCTTTTACACTTTATTGGTTAATGTCACTTCAAATCTGGTATTTACATACATGGACAGCTGTCTAGGACTTCTGTTAACTTACCCATATACCCTGTTCATTTACTGAGTGCAATCTACAGCATATTTCAGACAAAATGAACAGAACACAAGCTTGACCCTTAATATGGGTATTGCACTACATTTATTTCTGACACATGTTGCTGCATTATTTAGTACTTCACATGTATCAGTTACTGGTATTGGATTAGAAGACATAAGCAGTGACTACTGGAGTATTGTACATTTTATCTGAAAACCTTAAATTATCAGAACAACATCTCCTTTTATACTTTATTAATGCATGTTGTTTCAAATCTTGATTTACACACATGCATAGCTGTGTAGGAGTTGCTTTACCTTACACATTCACCCTATTCATTTATTAAAGGCAACCTACAGCATATATGACAAAATGAGACAAAATGAGCAGAATACAAGCTTGTCCCTTAGTCTGGATACTGCACTGCAGTTTTGTATGACATATGTTGGCACATTATTTAGTACTTCACATTTATCATTTTTCTGGTGTCGGATTAAAACCTACAACCAGTGACTACAGGAATACTGAGCACTTTATTTAAAAAAATTAATTATCAAAGCACCATCTCCTTTTAAAATTTATTGATTCATGTTGCTTCAAATATGGCATTTACACTCATGGATAACTGTCTAGGACTTTTTTAACAGTTCAGATGGCTTAGTGGTAAATTGCAGTGGCATGGTGTGCAGGGTCCTTGGTTCAAGACTTGCAAGGGCTGATTATTGGTGAGGGATTGGCATAATGGTTAAGGTGTTTGCCTTACAAACACAGGGTGCATGGTCTGATTCTCACATGGGGTAATTGGCTCTACTTAAAATGGCCTATAAGGGCAGTTAGCCTAGTTCTAACCTATGAACTGGAAACTATGAACAGCTGGATAGCCTCCAGAACATGACTATGAACCTGTATAATCTGTTCATTTATTGAGTGCGCCCTACAGGATATTTCAGACAATGAGCAGACCGGAGAAGGGACTCAATCTGGGTAGACCACAACATTAACTAATGGTTGGAAGCTATACTGCACAGTATTGCATGCTTACTTGCTTTAACTTGCTTTAACATTTCAGATATCCACTGACATGTAAGATGTCAAAGGTATTTCATACCAGACTGTTAAGTCTGCAAAATCTGCATTTGTTTTATTATATTAAGTTATGTGTTAAGATATTAATTTGATGATTTTCTTACTTACCACATGCTTGCCTCATCCTGGCCAAACAGCCTGCGTGGGACTGTTTGTTGTAAGCTCTCTCTTCTGCAGCTGTGGTAAGATAAGCTAACCATTATGCATACCAGTTTTGTACAGATTCAGCTTGTATATTTATAAATTACAGGAAAACATACTTTCATATATGTGGGGTGAGCCCATCCCTCGCCTCTTGGACCAAGGTGTCCAAGATTTCCCCTCTTCCTACATTACAGGTCACCAGAATGGTGATGACACTGTTCACCACTGCAAAGGATACCAGTTGCACTGGGTAGTTCCCTGGCCAAATTACCCCAGGCCTCAGACCTATACTCTGAGCCCTGGTAATCACCATACAACAGCCAGGGTTTGTGGTGTCATACAAGGAGTCCAATAAAAACCCTGGAGTCCTGCACACCCCACTTTTCTGCTTTAAAGCACACTCCTTCACCAACACCAACAGCCACAGATAAAGTCAAGGTCAGGCTCCATGGAATGATGGGAAATTCCCACCTATTGACTTTTAAATAGGCTGCATTTCCACCCTTGCATGTCATACTGTAACTTTCAAAAATGTGTCGTGCCACTTAGCATCACACAAACATGCACAATCCATGTTTAAGCGAAGCTTAGCAATGCGCAAACTGGAAAGGACTGTTGACCCTGTTTAAGCACTGTTTAGCACTGCACAGCTTTTCTGTTTCTAAATGTAACAATTGTTTAATTTAAAGTCATCTGAGGTTTCAGTCACCTGACACAGTTTCACAGCACTATATATAAAAAAGCATTACTAGCTAGGATGCAAATCCAGGACTGACTACACTGTAGATCATGAATTAACCTTTCTAGCCATTGGGATAGTGAAGGGAACTCAAATATCTTCAGATATATCAGGAAGGTGCCTGTAAGCATTGCTAAGCACACCAGATCTACAACAACTGAATACATCCGGTTTTTATTTTTAGCTGTCTAGCAGATGTCTACTGCTTAAGTACACCTCACTATGCCTAGGTAAGCAATACATCACATCACACAAATAAGCACATGAAAATAAAAAAACATAATATTAAATGCATCCAGTTTCTATTTTTAGATGTCTAGCAGATGTCTAATGCTTAAGTATTTAGTGCTACACCTAGCTAAGCAATGAGTCACATTGTGCAAACAATAATAAATAAATAAACATAAAAAATGTATTAGCATTGAATGCATCCAGTTTCTATCTTTAGATGTCTAGTGGGTGTCTTGTGTATAATTGCTCAAATTTAAGCATAGCTAAGCAACATGCCACATCGTGCAAACAAGCACATACATACAAAAAAAAATTAAAATGCAATTTAATGTCAGAAAAAGACTTGTACACCTTTTGGCTAAAGTGGATGGGCTGCATTTAGTGCAAACAAGCACATAAATACAAAAAAAATTAAAATGCAATTTAATGTCAGAAAAAGGCTTGTACACCTTTCGGCCAAAGTGGATGGGCTGAAAGCTATGTGTGCGGCTGCAGCATCAGTCTAACATGGATTCAATATCTGTGTTGCTGTGACCTCCTTTAGGCACAATTAATATGTATGTGAGCTGCTGAAGGGGAACTGTGGCCATGTACATGGATACATTCCCTGTAGGCTCTACATGGAGCCTACACAGACTTCATTGAATATTGGGGTAAAAATTTCAAAAAGGGTACAAAATGATGCAATGTGCTTCTACCATCTTAAATATTATGCAGAGGGTTGGAGGGTTTTTGGATCATTTGGGATGTTAAAAAAGATGGAAATTCTTTAACTCTGATCATTGGCATTATTTAAATGTACACCATGCAGTTTTAACCTTGGAGTATAAGAATTTATTTTTTATGCTTTTTTCTCTTTATGGATGAATATAATTTTAAAGTTGGGTTTTAGGATGTGATATTTATAAAGTTCTCTTCTTCCCTTAAAAAACAGACTTTTTTTATCATTTCAGAATCTTTGCAATGTGTTTGATGTAATTTTAAACAAGACAACATACAGAAAATTAAGAATCTCTGTTTAAAGCTTAAGGATTTTCTATATTTGTATGAAAGTAATTTACTGGATATGTGGAGGTTATTGGACCCTTGAGTGCTGCTTGAAACAAGAGTTTATTAATTCTTACACCTGTAAAGTTTGTGGTAGCTCAGACCCATCTGTTAAACATAAATCTTGAGTTCATGTACCAGTTAATAAATTATGGCACAAAATATGGTTAATGTTATTGCAAATACCATGGCAAATAGAATCCTTTTTTCCTACTCCTCTAAAATGTTTAGTGAAACAAAATAAGCTATGAATTGGTTGACTCGGTAATTCTAATTTGTGTACAAAGCAGCCTAATGGAGAGTACCCATTTTGTTTAAATGGGAGGACTTATGTGCATTTCTCAAAAGAATTGGTTCCAGGTTAATGAAAGAAGGAATTAAGAAAGATCTTACTTCACCTTATTCTAAAGCAGTGCATAAAAATGGCAGTCTTTGTTTATAAGGTAAAATTTTCTTAAAGAAACAAGATTTATTTATTCTTAAAGTGTTAATATGTCATGGTATTTTTAAAGAACTTAGCATCATTTTGATTGAATTTTAACTGATCTTTGGTTTGCTAGATAGTGAGTGGGCTGATTTCTTTTTATCATTGTTATTCTTTCTTTGCCAAGCTTGATAGTGAGTCAGATTTCAAAAGTTGCTGTCAGTGTAAGTCTGCCCTGATTACAAAAGATTTGCTGTCTGTGTGATTGACTTTCTTCAGTGCATGGCCTATCTATAAATAAGCTTATATCAGGGGCCAGATTCCAAATGACCTGCTCTCACTGTAAGTGGTCTCTTATAGTGAGAGCAAGTCTTTTAGAATTAGGTCCATTGTATAGCCATTTAAACTGAATATTAACACTCTTTTTTTTCTTCTATTGAGACTGCCTTTATCTGGCAGCATTAGTATCTCATTTAATTTTTGATATTTTGTTATCTTGGTGCTGACTGTTATTTTCAATAAAGTTTGCTGCATTGTTAAACAAGCAACAACGGAGTTCAACCCATAGAACAAAGGTAAACATGACATAAAAATATTCTTTGCCTGACACCAGTGTCCAATGCGCTTTGGACTGGAGTTTGTTTTTTTTTTTTTAAGTGGAGTTGATATTAAATAGGTGTTTGTGTGTGAATGTGGTGTAGGTAATAAGTATTGCAGTTTTCCATGCATGTGGTGAGGTAGAAATAGATCAAATTAACAGCTGTGGCACCATTAAATTTATATGCAGAAATTCAGCAGAGGTGAATTTGTGGCACATCTAATTTTTGTACTTTAAAGTGGTTAGAGAGTGAGTTGGTGGAGGAATATGCATCTATTTAAAGACTGAAATTCTTTCTGCATTGTATGTAAGCATATGAAGCTCAGAAGATTCTTGCAATGACTTTTTGCAGTCATGTAGTTTACATCACTGTCAACCACTATATTTTCATTTGAAGAAACAGAAGTTCATTACTCTTAATTTGCAATATAATTTGGAAAAGACAAGGAAGGGAATGCTACATTATTAAAAATAACATTTTAGGATGATAAATGAGTTAACAAATGCAATTAGATAAGGTGCACACCAGTAGGGGAAAATCTATACAGGTCTGTCATAATGTATAAAAAAGTACAAGTAGTAAAGACTGCCCCATTTAAATAGAAATGTAAATTCCAAAGGTAGACGTGTCACATAGCATTCAAAAGATGAATTCACAAAGCAGATACCTTCCTTCAATTGAAATACATGAGGATATGATGTGTTTTCTTTTATTCTGTTCCAGTGTTCATAAATGGACAACCAGTTCAAAGATATTTCCTGAAGTAGGGCACATTGTGTCCATGAAGTATGAACAATAAAGTCATTGACATAGGTCAAAATATTAGTGCAAGAAACCTACATTGGCTGTCCATTATTCTGGGAGAATTCATGAACAGTTTAGTAAGGAAATGCAAAGGAGATGCAAAGCTAAAATAACAAGCATATGTAATAGGGTAGATCCCCCAGTGGTGTCAGAATCATTGTCCAGAGACTTGAAGTAGTATCACTGATCAAAATGATATCCTGGAGAAATTATTTTGATAATTATCCAGTTAAAATTCTTTTTCTAAGGAGTAATGTTTCAAAACATGATGTTTTCTTATCCACTTGATTGTATTAATCTGATTAGGCATATCTACAGCTAGGGCCAGTTGCTTGTTTCTTTTTTTTTGTTGTTGTTGTTTTAGCTATACAGACCATTTGAACATCAGATACGTAACTAAAATGCAACCCTTATGTTGCTGACAGTTATACCTGTGATGTCAGATAATCCTAATTTGAAACTGAAAAATTAAGGAATAACACATTTTGCATTTTTACAGGTGGATTTTTCTGCTATAGCCTCTGAATGTGGGGAGCTTTGGTTTCCCACAAAACCTTTGCTGTTGTATACTAGCTCTGAAATAGCTCTGATGAAAATAGGTTCCAAGCTACTGAGTTATTGATCTTTAAGTGTGAACTCTTGGAAATATATAGCAGTGTGTTTTGCATTTAAGAATAGAACAGTTGGAGATGGATACAGGAATCAGTAACATTAGATATCAAGAGAAAACTGCAGTATGAAAAGCACGTTACTGTAAATGTCTTCATGTAACCTGCTGAGTGGATTGTCACTGGAATTTTAAAAATAGGCATATATAGATAATTGAAGCAGTAGCTCACGCAACAGTATAGAACCACTTTCAAGCTTATACAATGAGGAAAGTGGCTGAGATTACCACTCTGAGAAAGCATATTAGATGTCTTTCTCTCATTAAGCAAATTCTAAAAAGGAGCAGATATAAAATTCTAGAACACTTTTGCAGACCTTTGCTGTAAAATCACCAGGACATGGACCATTGCAATCTATAGATTGCTATTTGTGAGGAATGTCCAATGGTCATACTGATTCATTCAGTGAATCTAATATTCAGCCAAGTAATAAAATTTATCATATATGTCCAAGTAATGCACTTCATCACTTGTGCTATACATATTAGTTAAACACAGTTATAAGCCCTTTTAGCAGTATCACAGAAATTAAAATGAGAACTATCAGAGTTTTGATAGTTTTTAAATTGTTTGCATTTTATTGTATAAGAATATTTTTGCCTGAGCATTACTACACATTTACATTCCAGGCATAGCATCTAGGTTTACGATTACATTATTTCCCTGTATTTTTCTTGCATACTCAAATTCATTTATATTTGATTTATTAAACACAAGCAAATTAAACATCAGTCATTGTCATCAGTGGAATGCTGCTTTTCCAGGTATAAAAGTGAGCAGTTTCATACTAAGACTGCTTGCTTTTGATTTAGTAATTTTCTGTGTTATTTGGCTTTCAATGCTTGCTTTTGTAATTCTATTTTTTTCATCTTCTTTGGATCGTAAACTTTTACTCTGGATCATGAGTACATTCAGCACCAATTGCAGATTTTTACTAATACAACTTATTCTTATATCTGGAACCCACAGTAAAGGTATGCTATTAGAAAATACCTGTTCAGATATACTTTATAATTAAGCAGTTCTGTAGCAAATATTTACTCTCACTGCTTATTTTTCTTATACAGCAACAAATAATATATTTTATTTATTCCATTTCTTTGCATGGATTGTGCAACTAAGCAAAAGCTCATGTGTAGTCAAGGCCTGGGTAGGAAAAGCTCCATCAATTTGCTACACATAAAGTACAGAAACAATATTAAGCATTATGAACTATATACAGTTGTTTAAAAGCATATATATCAAGTTTACAGTTATGTTGTTAAAAGAAAAGTTATAACATAGGCTAATGGATCAAGACAGACAGAGAAAAGTGAATAAAAGGAAATAAAGGGAATGGAATGTAGACTAATGTATTGCAAATTATAACAAATATTCACTACTGCTGCTTAAGTTCATTTTCTAGCTTGATCATTTTTGAAAGCTTTTGTGGTTATTGCTTCATTTATTGAATGCAACAGGTGCAGGTTGACTATACTTTTGTATAACATCTCTGAAAAAATTCAGATTCTAGTTGCTTTACAGTTGCTTCAGTACCTTGTATTTACTCATAATATGTTATCCTAAGTATTTGTTTCAGTCAACTTTAAATGCAGTGTGGAGGTTAGTGGGGGGATTCAGTTTGACATTTATATTGGGTCTATATTAGATCAGTGAATGCTTAAAAAAGCGAACGGTGATTAATCACCCCTATGTAAGCAAAGCTTACAATGTCGAAGTGTCAGAACAGAATCACTGTTCCAACAACAAAAAAATTAATCAAAAACAATTTCAAACATTACATTAAGTGGGGGGCTTCACCCCCCCATGCCCCCCTACTTACATATACCAACTCTGAGACCGCACTACAGTGCTGAAAATGGCAATGTACCAAAGCGGCTAAATGAATTCTTTCCCAGGGAAAAAATTCGCTTAACAGCCACTTCGATATTTTGCGTTTTCAGCCTTTTATGTTCGACCAAGATGCATTCGAAAGAATGCGTCTTTGGTCTTGTAATATAGACTCTCTATATTGGGGTTACTGCATGCTAGTCTTCTGTAATGCTCATTTTTAATATAGTACTCTAAGACTTTGTTAGATGTGTTTGAGCATTAAAGTAATAATGCTAACAAAGAATTTTCATTTTATACAGATGTGAATGCTATCCAGGTTTTGAGTAGAGAATTGTATCAGCTGTTAGATATTTAGAAAATGTGTTCTAGAAATTACAGTGTTTGTAAGAGTAAACTGTTATCTAAGAAGAGGTTTCCACTAGTTAAGACATGCTTTCATTGCTTTATTTAAATTACATTTTTTATTTGATTTTAAAAGAATAAATAAATCAATAATAAAACAATCAAACAACTATTTACATAAATCCATAGCTGATCAATACATCAAAGTTATACATATCAAAAACAGTTAATATTTTTCAAGAGAGTCTTTAAGTTTAAGTCAAGATTTATATGAATGTGTAATAGTAGCAGTTCCAATTTTATATTATGCAATTCACTACTGCAAACAGTTATGTCATACTAATAAATTCAACAGTAGATGGGATAACTTTACTTTTCCATTTTTTGGAAATTACTTTTCTGGCTATAGCAAGAATAGACCAAAGAAGAGGCAAATGGGTTTTTGGAATTATCTCAGGAACTAGAGCATTAAGTAAAACTGAAGATTTAGAAATATTACATCTATCTTACCATAGAGCTTGAATAAAGTTATTAATCTCTTTCCAAAAAGGGGAAATGACTTCACATTCAAATACCATATGCATCCAATCGCTATCATTTCAGAATAACATCTCCAGCATGTGATTCTATTTGATTTATACATAATTGTAATTTTGTTAGGAGTGATAAAAGCTCTGTGTAAAACTTTCCAAGTGAAAATATTCCAATATAATAAAGATGTTTTATGTGTATATTTTAGTATAATTTTCTTGTATTCTTCAGAGAAGTCTTCTTTATTAATGTTTGAGGAGTAGTCCCAATAGGAATTGTCTAAATATGTAAAATCTAACTTAAGAATTTTATAAATTTGTGACAAATATGATTTATTTTCCTTTGCATTATTATTGACATTTATTATGAATTCCAATAATTTGGGGAACACTTTTTTTATCTAGGTTAAATATCTTATTAATCTCTGTGGTCACAAAGTCTCTAAATATTTGTACATTTAACCAGTTCATAGAATTTTGATTGTATTTGGATGTTAATGTTTCAACAGTATATATATGAGTACCATTCAAAAATTGATACCAATAAATTAAGTTACTTTGGTATTTCAATACTAGCAGTTTGTTGAAGTTATGGGTTTCTAGGCAATCATTTATATATGCAATTGGAAACATAGAAAATATTAAGTCTTTAATATAGTGGCTGGACTATGTGAACTTTTGGAAAGAGGAAATGATGTTATTTAAATAGGGAATTTGAGAAGAGGGTGTAATTCCATTTACACAAAAAAATTATTAATAACCTAATAAAACTATTAGGGACTATGTATTTATGACTGGTTGTGATGTATTTATTATTTACTAATAACATTTCTTAATGTATTTGTTTCCATTTTGAATCATAAGATGAGTTTATCCACAATACTATAACCTTTACAGTTGTTGAAGCCGCAAAAAATGTGAATATCAGGGAATCCTATTCCCCAACTTTTTCAGTGCCTATCAAGGAAACTCTTGATTTATTGGAATGCCAACAAAAAAAAAATAAGTAGAATATTATTTATCTTCTTCATCTACTTTTGTGGGTGGAGAATATGCTAAAGATTTAAGACAAACAATATTTTAGAGAGAATGACCATCTTAATAAGCCTAAAATCGTTCTTCCTTGGAAAAGATGAATTTGTTCCAATTTGTGACTAAATGTAAATTTTTATCAACAACCTATTGATAGCTTGTTTGTATAATTTCTTTACTATTAGACATTATGATTATACCAAAGTAGTTTCTTTGATTGCTGCTTCAATTGAAGTTAGAATATTTTTATATGTATTTTTTATTTTTTTATTAATAACCATTGTACTTGTTTTATTATGATTACATTTTAAGTTCAAGATTTCTTCAAACTGACTAATAGAACTAATTATATGTTCTAATGAATTCTCTATATTTCTTATTGTTAGCAACATATCACCAGCAAAGTTTTGAATCTTTAGTTTGCAATCTTCTTTTATTTTGAGATTGTTAATGTTCTTATTGGATTTGATACTATTAGCAAAGGGTTTCATAACTAATGCAAAAATTAAAGGTGATAATAGACAGCCTTGTTTTGTGCCTTTTTGTAATTTAAATGAATTAGAAAGAAAATAACCTATTTTAAAATAAACACAAGAGTTACTGTATAACTTAGAAATTAATGCAAGTAGCTCAGTTGAGAAATTATACACTTTTAAGTATTTTAAACAAATGAGTCAAAAGCCTTATCTAAATTGAGACAAATGATAGAAAATATTTTTTATTTTTATTTTTATTGGCATAGTCCATTAAGGTATGTATTATTACATTATCCTGTACTTGTTTATTTAAAATAAACCCAGTTTGGTTATTGTTAATTAGTTTAGGTATAAGTAAATTAATTCTTGAGCTAAAATGGACATGAACATCTTATAGTCCACATTTAAAATTGAAATGGGTCTGTATGCTGAGCACTTTGTAGGATCCTTATCTTGTTTTAAAATAGGTAATATCAGAGAATATTTTCATGATGGGGGATTTTAGCATTTATTTTTATTTCTTTGTAGACCTTATCTAATATTTTAACTACATTATCCAGTAACATTTTGTATAGTTCTGGTATAAAGCCATCTAAGCCCAGGGACTTATTATTTTTTAACTTTTTTATTTGATCTTTTATTTCTGTTAAAATGAGTGGTCTGTTCGGTTTTTTATTTGTTCACTTGTTATTTTATTATTTATATTTTTCCTTAGAAATGTTTCAGCTGTATTATTATGTGAGACTCAAACCCTGCACCTTGTGCCTATAAGGTGAATACCTTAAACAGCATACCAACCTCCCATCTTTGTTCTGATATTTATATTCTTTAATTATATACATTTTTACTAATTCTGATCTCCTTTTCTATTTCTATTTGTATGATATTTCTTGCACTGTTACTGTAGTCCTAGGTTTTATATTTTAGCTATAATCTTATTGCAGGCTATCATATAATAGAACTTTTATACTTACCCTTATATATTTAATGCTGTTTAATCTAGTACTACTGTTACAATCAGTCCTATTTTTCCGTAAATGTTATGTCTACTAGTATATGAACATCTGTAAAATCTTCCCTTTTAAGATTCAAACTTTCCATAAAAAAATGTTCTGAGATACTAAGTTTTTTATCATTAAAAGGAGACAATAACAGAAAAACACAATCCTAATTTTTTTATCAGAAGTATCTTTCTATAGGCTAGTATATAAACTATCCTTTTCATATACTGCAAGCATTCAGAACTATGTAATAACTGACAGTGGTTTAGAATGCAATTCACTATCTTTTGCTTCTTATTTAACTTTATCTAACTTGTATTCTTTGATATCTTAGCATATGATTCAAAATACTATGATAATTTACTTTTAGACAGGAAGAAGTAATCTGAACAGTTGTTAGAATTTTAGAACTCTTGCAGCATCACATGATTCTAAGTTGTTTCAAGCTGGTTTTCATGATAAGAGCTTGAAAGTGAACAGTCCATCAATTACAATTCCCATAAGAATGCTCACAAGTGAATCCAAGCCACTTCCACACCACACACCAATCCCCCAAACCCCTGTCTGTGGATGTTACTCTAATTATTTGATATAATTCCAGTAATAACTTTTATATATGTAAGAAGCTATATTTTTTATACTTTGTTTATAAACTAGCATGTCTTTCCTGGGTGCTATTACATGTCAAGTATACTATCAGTAGCTCACTACTGGACAATTTTAAGAACCCAGAATGTAACTTAACATGCCTCTTAAAAGACTGAACTGATGCAATTGCTATGGGTGAAAGGCATTAACAGACTGTGACATGTATAAGTGTTATTCTTCCATCTTTATTTAAGTGACAATAACTGTCATTTAAATTCCAGCTTAAAAGATCAGAGCTCTGCTATAATAAAGGTACTTGGGTTTTTTGAAAGGCTTTCACAATGACTTAAAGAGCAAGCTATGTTTAGCAACAGAAACAGTGCCACGTTTCTCTCAGTTTATGAATGCTGCCAAGTTCAGTGCTGTTTCTTGCTCTGACCATAATTTGCTTTGGAATTTAAGGATTTTTAAAGTGTATTGTGCTCAGTTCTCCTCAGTATATGAACAAGCCAACAGCCCAGGCAAGGAGCTCACTTTTTTAAAGTGCATGCATATATTGCTTGTAAGGAAAATGCAAGTCTGTACAAATTATAAAGTAATAAACAGGAATATTTAGATATACAGATCGACCTGAATGTAGACTTCACTGTTAAAGTATGTAAACAACTAAATAAAATATGGATCTGAATTGTTTTAACTAGTTCTAAGCCATAGAGGGATGGAGCCTTGGCTTGTGATCAGCTAGTGACCAGGTCACTGAAGGATCCAGCTGGGGACAAGTAAGTGAGCAACGAAAGTGTACCAATGGCAAGGATGGAGGTTCTCTGGTTGCTTACTGTTCTTACACTTCAAGGTGGCTAGAAAGAGCAGTAGTGTATTGCCTTGACATTCACACTGGATCAGTAAGAATTACATAGACCTGTACCTGGATTTGAGAGCATTGTTGGCATGGCAAGTGCATTATCAGAATGGTATAACAGACCCAGTTTCACCAGCATGCACTTAGTAGCATCTAGTCAGAAGTTAGATCATAAAGTAAAAATAAATGTTGTGAGCCTTGGCTATCTGATGTTCTAGCCACCTGGCTCCTTTCCTACATTACTACCAGCCTGCAGTGTACTGCACCAGTAATATAAATCCACATTATAGAAATGGACCCTTCGTGTGATGAAGTGGGTTCCATTTGTCTGTACTTTGATGAATATCAGATGGGTGACTGATCAAGTCATGATAGTTAGCAGGCATGAAGAAAATAAAGAGAAAAATATATGCACTACTCATTTAGGCAAACCCATACCTAGATATACACATATGTGTTTATGTGGGTGTTTTCTTATATAGTATGAAAAAATAATGTTAATTTTAGATAATTATTTTTATATGTATATGTATCTGTGCATGTGTATATAAAATGCTTGCAATGAAAAAAACAATGTCTGCACTTTTGTGTGTGTGTGTGTGTCTTTATATCGATATATAGATATGCATATGTGTGTGTGTGTGTGTGTGTGTGTGTGTGTGTGTGTGTGTGTGTGTGTGTGTCTTTATATAGATATATAGATATGTGGATGTGTGTGTGTGTGTGTGTGTGTGTGTGTGTGTCTTTATATAGATATATAGATATGTGTGTGTGTGTGTGTGTGTGTGTGTGTGTGTGTGTGTGTGTGTGTGTGTGTGTGTGTGTGTGTGTGTGTGTGTGTCCTATTCATTCTGTTGCACATTCATTTTGCATGAGAGAATGAACTTCAAGGTCATTTTTTGTGTATATTGAATGTTCATTTTGTTGGATGTATGCCCTCCTTTGTGCATCATGTGGACATTCTACCACAGGTACCAGGGAAGCTGTCATTGTCCTGAGTTTCCTTAGAAAATTATGTCACTGTTGTCAGGAAAAATGTTACCCTGTGAATCATTTCTTGATTGTGGTACATGTGAAGTTGTGTGACACATGTACTTGCAGAGGTCTTCTCAAGCTCATGGCCATGAGCTTTCAGAAGTACTCTGCAAGTGTGTGGTGAGCTGTTTTTGTCAGCTTTTCCTAAGGAAGTCTTGAACAGGGGTTCACATAAGACTACCAATGTTGCTTCCATCTATATATTGTATGCAAGTTGTATTGGCAGCAAGGCAGCCCACATTATCAGGACAACTTGTACCTGTACATGATGTCACTTCTTATGGTATTGCTTGTGGAATCTATATAGTGGCCTGTACTATTAAGTACAACCATAGGAGTATTTCCCTGTTGTACTAGGGTAAAGATGTGCCATGTTGTTTTACAGTAGGGTAAAGATGTGCCATGTTGTTTTACAGTAGGGTAAAGATGTGCCATGTTGTTTGCCTGGATGTTAAGTATTGTAGCTACCTGGGATGACTGCCTCCCCATATGGATTTCTGATGACTTTGTATATGAAGTTTCTCTAAGTATTAATAAACTGAAGCTGATATAATGAAAGTTACTGTTAGAGAATTAGGAAAATATTTTTTTTGCCAGAATCAAATCCCCTATATCCCATGAAGAGAGAGTCCCCAGTAGCTCCAAGAGCCCCCAATAACTAGTCAACTGATATGTGCTGTCTCCACAGTCACAGAGCAGCAGGGGAAAATTACAGTCACAGATTACTCAGTGTTTTTCAGCATAACATTTTAACACTAACAATCAGTCTTATTCCCTTCAGGGAGAGAGGGGTGTCACATTCCCCATTTAACATCTGCAGGTCGTAACACAGATGTACTCTGTGGGGAATGCATATGTATCAAACAGTGGCAAGTATACCTGCTGTATCTATTCCTGTATCTTTCATTACAGCTGTATTATGGCATTAATTTGTATCTGTACCCCCAATTATAATGTGGCATAACTAGGCCACCTTTTGTTTATAGCTGTCATCATACCTGCTCCAGCAATATGCACTCTGTATGTCTGTGTCATGTGTTCACAGATACCTGCATTTCCAGCGGATGAAGTGGACAGCAAAGACTGAACAATTTCAGTACTGTTAAACTTGTTGCCCTGCTGTAGACACTTAGTATCCAATGAGATCATCCTCTGTACTGTTAATATACTTAAAAAAGGTGTACCACATGGTTTTCTGATAGGTATTCTACTTTTTTCCCCCTCTGCCAATGATCTCCCCCTAGAACTACCAAATCTTAAATGAATAATGTATGCAAGTGATATGCTACTCCTGCAATCCATACAAGCCACTCAGACATACAAAACAAATTACTGGACAACTTCACTAAGTTATGTACCTGGTCTACTACTAATAAACTACTTATTAACTGTAAGAAAACCAATGACATGGTCTTTGCCTCAGCCGAGAAATTACCCAGTAGTCCTCCTACTCTCTTAACATATCTTAATGGAAACAGAATACCTAATGTCACTGACAGAAGTACCTAGGCCTTATATTTGATCTCACTTCCTCCTTTATCATACATGCAGATATTCTAATTAATGAAAGTTCTTGTTCAATTAAAACTCTTACAAGATCAGTCGCCCCTTCTCATTCACTGTTCACAAATCCATTGCCAAAACTGTCTTAATACTCAAACAGGAATATGGCCTTCCTTTTCTTGCTGATGATTTAGCTGTAGAATACAGACTGCTGATAATAAAATCTGCAGATTCTTTATGTTAGCAGACCCAAATATGCATCATTGTAATTACCTATGGTTATCAGTGCTACTTAGGGCCACTGTTCTTCTAAGTACTACAAACTACAAGGTCCTAAAGCATAGTAACGTTCACCCTCTAAGAATTAAACTATCTATACAAAACAACCCTTATGAACTCAGAAGTACACAAGTCAAAAACTTTACTGTGATACTCTTTCCTTTTAAAACTGACTTAGGAGGACCAACCTTCTATAAATTGGGCCTGGCTACTAGAAACTACATGCCTACTTACATCAAAAATCTAGAAACCATTAAAAGCTTCAAAGATATACTTAAAGAGCATCTTATTACAGAATCTACCTGCAGTGGCTATCATAGTAATGGTTAAGTAACATATCATCCCATATTATAGATAATAGAATACATTTAAGAACATTTTCCTTGATTTCTGCCAGGAGACAACAGGTACTAGTAAACAAACATGCACAGTTCATGCAGGTTGTGTTCATGTATTGGTCTGTTAAACAGAGTACCTTCCAAACCGAGACCTCTCCATTTCACATGACAGAATCTCTCTACTCAGTGTGTGTGTGTGTGTGTGTGTGTGTGTGTGTGTGTGTGTGTGTGTGTGTGTGTGTGTGTGTGTGTGTGTATATATGTGTGTGTGTGTGTATATGTGTGTGTGTGTATATATGTGTGTGTGTGTGTGTGTGTGTGTGTGTGTGTGTGTGTGTGTTGACAGCTATTTATTTTTGTGTCCCTACCCACCGATGCATATAATGGTAAGGGTGATCCAGTTTATCCTCCATTTTGTGTGGTATGTGTGGGAATGTCTGATGCACAGTGTGACCAGAGCATGCACTGAGGAACATATCCTGATATAATTACTGCAATCATCATGTTTCTTCTGTGTGACACTGCATGGTCACTTTGCGTTTGCCAGAGCCCATGTTTTTTTTACTAGACCTCACTGCTTCACCTCTGTTGCTATGTATTGTGGACATTGCTGTCTGGGGGTTGTCTACCTGAATACTGCTATTTTATGACCCTACTTTTATCAGATGTTGGTATCGCTAAGACATTATTGATGGTCACATGTTTGCAATCTATGACCATAATGGTAACCTGGATTTGCCTTGCCTTTTCTGTCACCAGCATATTAACAAGCATCTATCAGACTTGGAATATATTGCAGGCTGTGTCAAAGACTTATAACGGAGTCTTCCAGGCATATCAAAGCAGCAGAAGCAGACCAAGTACATGCCCTATGATGTTCTCGGTTTATACAAGTGTGGTATTAAACTGGAGTTCCATGCTGTTTGGGTTCCATGTTGATATCATAAGCAAGGGCTCTAATGGGTATTCAGTATTGTTAAATAAAAATAAACGATTACAACACAGGAGGCTCAGATGCAAAAAACTTTACTAGTGTACACCAGGAGGCAAAATACCATACAATACAAGTATAGAGTTTTGTCTGACATGATGCAGGAAATACACAAATGTCCTTCATGGATGCATCTGCAGTCATAACAAGTGGGTTGTCCTGTCGTCAAGCAGCCCTGCAATCGGCCGGATTCCAAAGTCCGGGTCCGGCTTCGGCTGATGTCGCACTCCACCCGACGTCATCTTTGTTGGTCTTCGGGTATAAAAGCATCAGCCGACGCCATTTTCCTCAGTCTTTCTTGCCGCGTGGCGCCCGAAGCAGAAGCTGTTCGCAAGTGCCGGTCGGTCGGATCCAGAGATTACTTCTACCGAATACTACTTCGAAGACTTCTAAAGCTAAGTACCCCGTTGGGGACTTTTTCTTGCCTCAGCCGATGTCAGAAAAAGTTAACAATTGTTTAACCTGTGGGAAACAAATACCTCATAAAGATTTCCACTCTTACTGTCTGCCTTGTTTAGGCCCAGCCCACGACGTAGCAGCCTGTTCGGCCTGTGCTTCTTTCAACCGACGAACGCTTAGGCGTCGGTCGGAGTTTGCAGAACAGTTTTTCGGTTCTGATTTTGCGTACATTATGCCGTCGGATCCTCCGACTACCCAATCTACCAAAAAACGCAAAGAAAAAGACCGACACTCGCGGTCCGCGGTTTCGGCCGAAACCATGGTTAAGCAAACCGCGAATGTCTCGGTTTCGGCCGAAACCGAGAAAACTGATCAAAGTACAGCTGAACCTATTCCTACAACTGAGGCCCCTGCTACAACTCTTGAATCGACCTCAGAAATTTTACCCACTACGGTGGTTGACTTATCAGACACCATCCCCTTGGAGGTCTCTACCCCAGCACGTGGTGCTGCTAGGCCTCCAGCAGCCATGTCCATTAAGGCCTTCGCCAGGGCTAAAGCAGCCAAGACTACTAAAACAGTGCCTGTTAGACCCCCCACATCCAGGCCCTCTTCTAGTTCTCAAATGCTTATTTTGGCAGAAGATTTAATTTCTTTAATTAGAGGATCTCAATCTCACCCAGACAGGGCTTCTCAGCCCCCAGAGAAGAGACCTAGGGCAGAGCCCCCTGAGCCAGTGTCTTCTGATGATTCTGCTGATGAATCAGACATTACTGACCAGCCAGAGGCTCCCTTCTCCAATTTTGAAGATTCTGATGCTGAAGAATCCATTCCAGCTGCTTCCCCACCAGAAGAATTCTCCTTTGGGGAAACCCTGCATGCCATGCGAGAACAGTTCCAATGGCAGCAACAGGATTTTTCAGACTCCAGAAAAGACTTAGGACCTTTCTGCACCTCCCACAGCACAGGCCCTTAGCTATACCTCCTGTTCTCTCTGTGGTGGATGATGCTTTCAATGATGTTTGCTCCGCTCCAGATTCTTTACCCCAGCCCCTGCCAAACCAGACAGATTTTACAGGGTGCCAGATACTCATCACCACCTTTACAAGGCCCCACTTGCAGACCCAGAAACTATATCCCAGGGTCCCAAGGCAGTAGCCGACCATAGCTAAAAACCCTATTCCTTCTGAAAGGGAAGCAAGGTCATTAGACAGATGGGGTAAAAAGGTCTACACTTCAGCTACTCTCTCAGCTAGAGCTTTAAACTGTCAGTTTCACATGATACAATACCAAGTGTTTATGCTGGATCAGTTAACTAAAAAACTAACCACTGATGAATCTCTTGATAAGAAATATGTATTAGAGATGGTAAATAACATACAACAGGTTAGCAACCATTCCTTAAAATGTGGCTATGATGCACTGGAGGCTTCCTTTAGATCAGCCATGACTGGCACAGTGATAAGAAGGCATGCATGGCTAAAGGAACAAGCTTTACCGGATCATGTTAAAGCTAAGTTGCTGGATGCTCCTATGGACAAGACAAGTTTGTTTGGTACACCTGCCCAGCAGGTTATGAAGAAAATGGAAGAAAAGGCAAAATCTGTTCAAACTGTTAAAGATTTCTTGCAGGTTCAACCCCAAGGTTTAGCAGGAACTGGCCTGCCAAAATTGGTCCTTTCCTGACTCCACAAAATTTCAAAGAGGCAGGAATAGACGTTCCAGAGGCAGAAACCAATCCAGAGGAGGTGCCTATAGAGGACGACAGTGGCAAGGTAACAACAGAGGCACAGACACAGCCACTGCCACTACATCAGCACAACCACAGTGACTTAACCCTACATCCGCCTACCAGGGAACAAATAGCAGCTCCTCTAGGCGGAAAGTTAACCTTATTTTCAAAGAACTGGCACTACATAACAAAAGACAAGTGGATTTTACAAACCATAGATCAAGGTTACCGGTTTCACTTCCACACTTTACCAGTCAAAAGAGGAATGCCAAATCTACCTCCAAATCAAAAAACAGAGGCTCTACGCCAGATAATGGAGTTAGCAAACATGAGAGCTGTGGAAAGAGTGCCAACAGCAGAGCAAGGAAAGGGTTCTATTCCAGGTTATTCCTAGTTCCAAGAAAGGAAAAAAGTTGGAGACCAATTCTCGACCTGTCCACCTTAAATACATACATCATTGTCCCAAAATTCAAAATGCTGACCCTACAGCAACTCCTTCCCATGCTGGGCAAGGAGTCTTGGCTGGTAACTCTAGATCTCAAGGAGGCATACCTGCACGTCCCCATTCGACCAATCTGCAGAAGATACCTCAGATTTCTTGCAGGATCAGAGCACTATCAATTCTCAGCATTGCCCTTTGGCTTATCTACTGTGCCCAGAGTATTCACAAAATGCCTGGCATCAGTAATCGCCCATTGCAGGCTACACGGAATTCAAATTTACCCATACCTGGACGACTGCCTGCTACAAGGGGACAACAAAAGCAAGCTGACAACAGATTTACAAAGGGTCATTTACTTGCTACAAGCACTGGGATACACAGTCAATTTACAAAAGTCAAGGCTGATACCATCCCAAACAAGGACATTCTTGGGCGCGGAATTGGACACAGTAAAACAAATGGCATTCCTGACTACAGAAAAACAAAAAGAACTTCCTCTTTACTTCTTGGCACTAACAAAACTGAACAAGTTAACAGCAAGAAAAGTTCTGCAGGCCTTGGGCTTCATGGCATCATGCATAATCTTGGTTCCATTTGCCAGACTACATATGAGGAAACTACAGTGGTACCTAAAGAATTTATGGTCCCAACACAGACACAGTCTAGAAACAGAAATCCCACTAATTCCATGCTTAAAACAGGAGTTCCTATGGTGGGCTCAGGCATGCCAGTCAAACCCAGGCCTACCCTTTCGCAGATGTCAAGCAAGCCAGACCATCACAACAGACGCTTCAGACCTAGGATGGGGGGCCCACATGCTGGACAAATGCGTGCAAGGGTTGTGGACACAGGATCAACTTCACCTGCACATCAATCTAAAAGAAATGCTGGCAGTAAAACTGGCAATCCAAAAGTTCAAACCATTTCTCAAAGAGGGCCAGTTGATGATAAGGACAGACAACACCACAGTCATGTGGTACATCAACAAACAAGGAGGCACTCATTCATACCCCTTATGCAGAATGACCTTGGAACTGTGGACCCTGGCACTCAGCTACAACATCCAGTTACAGGCAATATTTGTACCGGGGAAAGACAATACTCTAGCAGACATATTAAGCAGAACCACTTTGGATGCCCACGAATGGAAGCTGCACCCGGACATCTTCAAGACCATCTCAAAGAAATGGGGAATGCCACAGATAGATCTATTCGCATCACCTCTCAATCACCAGCTCAGAAAATTCTGCACACGGACATTCCACCCACTAGCATGGAAAGTGGACTCGCTCTCCTTCAACTGGAAAGGCCTAACAGCATATGCATTCCCACCTCTTCCCTTGATACACAAGGTACTACTAAAAATCAAAGAAGAACGTCCAAGGATAATCCTGATAGCTCCAAACTGGCCAAGACAGCACTGGTACCCACTTCTGAGGAGCATGTCTCGGAACAATATGTGGCCAATACCCCTGATGCCTTTGATGTTAACTCAGAACAACTACAGCATCATACATCCAAACCTAAAAACGTTGCAACTGACTGCATGGAACATCACATAGCAGCAGCTAATTCAGAACTTTCCCAAAGAGTTAAAGACATTATTCTTGAAGCACGCAGACCTTCAACAAGAAGGAACTATGCTGGAAAATGGAAAAGGTTTGTCATTTGGAGTACGGAAAGAGGAAAAGATGTGTCAAACATAGATATACCTAACATTCTGGAGTATCTGGCCGAACTTCTTCATTCAGGTCTGTCCTACTCCTCCATCAAGATACATGCATCAGCTATTTCAGCAGAATACAGCTTTGATCCACCTGTTTTTTCGCAGCCTTTGCTCAGGCAGTTCCTCAGAGGAATCAAGAATGTAAAACCTCCAAGGAAACCACCATTACCAGCTTGGGATTTAAACTTTGTGCTAGAAAAATTAACACTATCACCCTTTGAACCAGCAGCAACAGCAGACCTACAACACCTGTCATGGAAAACTGCTTTCCTACTGGCAATTACTTCAGCAAGGAGGGTTTCAGAACTACAGGCCTTAATGGCAGTGCAACCCTTCCTGATCTTCCACCAAGATAGAGTGTCCATGAGGACTAATCCTACATTTATGCCCAAGGTGGTATCCAGAGTGTCTTTAAACCAGGCAATCCACTTACCGACCTTCTTTCCCAACCCACAAAACAGAGGGAAAGAATACTGCATACCTTGGATGTGCATAGACAGCTACGCTACTACTTGGACAGAACAAAAATAGCAGAAAGACTGACCAACTTTTTGTAGCCTATGCAACAGGAAGGGAAGGAAAAGCTATTTCCAAACAGACAATCTCCAAATGGATAGGAAATTGCATACGATTCTGTTACTCCTTCCATGGAAAACCAATTCCACAGAACATAAGACCTCATTCTACAAGGGCAACAGCCACTACCACAGCCTTCTTACGAGGAGTGGCAACCAAAGACATTATTGAGGCGGCTACTTGGACCTCCGTGCATACATTTGCCAAGCATTATAATTTGCCTCTATATTCCAGATCCCGAGCAGGGTTTGCCACTGCTGTACTGCAAGGGATCCTAAACACACCATAATCTACTTTTATGCTCCTCCCTAGTTGGCTATGGTATTCTACCCACTTGTTATGACTGCAGATGCATCCATGAAGGACATAGTACAGTTTTGTACCTACCATAAATGTAGATGTCCGAACTGGATAGCATCTGCAGTCAGGATTACCCTCCCTCCTTCCCTCTGTGGTACTCCTAGGGTGTTTACCCTCCTAATAGCTAGCTGTTGGGGGGGAGTCTTTTATGGTGTATTTGTTTGTATATATGTACATACATGGTTATTGTTGTGTTTACCTCTATCTATTTGGAAACATTGGCATCTATCCAAATTTTAGCCTGCAAGAGGGCTTCTGGCATCTGGGGCAAGAAACACTGAGGAAAATGGCGTCGGCTGATGCTTTTATACCCGAAGACCAACAAAGATGACGTCGGGTGGAGTGCGACATCAGCCGAAGCCGGACCCGGACTTTGGAATCCGGCCGATTGCAGGGCTGCCTGACGACAGGACAACCCACTTGTTATGACTGCAGATGCTATCCAGTTCGGACATCTACATTTATGGTAGGTACAAAACTGTACTTTTTATATAGTCTTACATTCAAGCTGTGCCCACTTTACTGACGTGGTTAGTCACAGGGCACCTACATCACTATGGTCTACAATATTCTATTCATAAGAAAAAGCTGATGTTATACTTTTTAAAAGTTTTCCCATGAGAATAATACAGCCTTGCAAAGCACCTGGTCAGTTATAATGTCTTTCTGTAAATGTTATTCTTTCAAGGTTTCAGTCCTGCTCGAATACAATAGTCAGTTCAGTCTTGTAATACACTTCTTTGTTCTCCTCGCAACATTACTTTAGCAGCTGTGCTTTATCTCTGATAATATTCGCAAGGCCAACCATCTCAGAGGAAGGAAGAAAGATTTTCAATGCTTTATACATTTAATTTTCCTGACCCAGCAGATAATCATTAGTGAAAAACATAAGCTTGCTGAGCTGGCTACTGCCAGGGTCAGAGTTCAAATACACTGCAGCTCCAAAGCTTCAAGCAATTACATGTAAAATCATTCTTATTGCCATATTGTAAATAGAATAAAATGCATTATATACTATTTGCTTTTCAACTAGCACTTTATACATGTTCAAATACATATTTTTCTAACAAGTATCATGTACAACACTGTTTGCTACATGTGTGGAGGAATGCTAAATGTTGACACATGTTATATGTAGCTCTATATCTTGATGTTACTTAAAATGCCTGTACATACCATCTAGATTGCTGTTTGAAATTTCACCAAGGAGAAAGCGGAAATATATTTGACATATGTGTGACTCATGTAAACTGTTTAGATGCTGTGTGCAGACACATAGTTTATGGTCCTACTTGCATCATACACCACATGGCAGTTCATGGAAAGGTAGTCTTTAGTGTTCACAAACATTTATTATTATTTGTTTACAATGTCTGGCACCCAATAACTCAAATAGGTGGGATGTTATAGATGGCATGTCATGTTTTTTTTTCTGGTGTACTAGGAAAATATTTATGCTACATGTACAGTTCAGGCAATGGTCAAATGGGGTCCTGGGCAGGTGAATGGATCAGACACCCCCCCCCCGTAGCATTTCTGGTGTCCCATTACTTGTCTCTCCCCCCCCAGTTCCCATAAACACTTCTCAAGGCTGTCAGTGTGCACACTATTTTCCTCTTTACTTTTGAAATGAAGGTAGAGATATGCATTTAATTTGAAACTTAATTCAAATATCCTGTGTTGACCAGGTTAGTACCACTAGGTTATTAGCATCTTTTCAGGTGAGACCTTTGGTGGTATTTATACTACTGGTGGAAACTTGGACAGGGCATCGGGAAACTTCCCCCTATCAGTAGTTCAGTTGGATGTAAAAGATTGCTCAGCACCTACCATTAACACAGATAGACGAGGCCTTGGTTTAGCATCTCATCCAAAGGACAGCACCCTTAGGATTGCAATCCCCACCTTTAAATGCACTGCAGTGTTAGCAGTCCATCTGTATGTTATGGAAGTAGAACCCACATCCTTCTGCACTAACAACAAGTATGCTTCCTGTTGTGATCCGAACACTGATTTCAAATTCTATACCACAAACACTGACAGCCATTTGCTAAACAAAACAGTTACACAATGAAAACAGACTTAGCATAAGCAAGAGTAAACTTCTCTTCTCTTGAAGCTCATATTCCCTGAAAATGCACTGAAACTTACACATGCCTTGATAATGCAAAACAGTTTCCCATTGAATACAAACAGCATGAGAAACAGTAAACTTCTTTTCCCTTATTGCTCACATTCCTTGAAAATGCACTGTAACTCACATTCTTTGACTTAAATCTAGCATTACTCACACCCAGACGCGGGATATTGCTTAAAGAACCAATCAATTGGAAGTATGAGAATTGCTCTAAATTTCCCTAAAAGCTATACAATAATCTTAAGACAAATTAGAGAAATGTGTTCAATGCTTATAGAAGCCCCCTGAAGTAAATGAGAACAACATAAACATATGTAAAACATTATGGAACATGCTGAATCTAAGTAAGAAAATGATAAAACATTCATACAAATTGATAGTATCCCTTAGATATCAAAACCATGTTCTATACTCTAAACATTGGAACAAAAATGTCCTGGAATCACTGACAACCAACAGCTTCAATCAATAAAAATCACCTGAAAGCTGATCCCATTAAAAAAAAAAATAACTATGTGCACTCAACTTATGATTGCAAGTAATGCTTTTTAACCCCCAGTCATACTAGATGGATATAACGTGTCAGTTTCTCCAAGTTGTCCTTACTATCAATTTCAGGAAACAGATCTAATTCATATTTTCTGGAGCTGTTTAAGTGTACCTACAAACTATGCTGTTAACTGACAACAATCAGGTTAGAGAACATGGGATATGAGAAATCCACATTATTGTGGGAATTGGGCAATTCTGCACATAGCTCCTTCAAGACTAACGAAGCAAAAATTACACATATTAATTACCCTCGTCTCTCTAATAAAATTATACATCACTCAAAACTTGCTTGACAGGATAGTGATGACTTGGGGTGGCTTCAAAAAAATGGCAGTAAACCACATAACAGCACTCATATTAATAACAAACAATACAAGCAAATATTCCTACCTCTTACAGTACTGGGGTACACTCCTTGACCACATTTTACAATAAGGAGAATGAGGCATAAGGGGACAAACTTAAGCAAAACTAAGGAAAGGACACCGTATTACTGAGCTAGTAAGAACTAATAGATCTGAAACACAAATATTACTCTAAATTAGGGAATGCATAAATATATGCATTATAGAATTATAGCACTTTTGTACATTGTTTTTATGCTATGTTAAATATTTTAGTTATGCTATATTAATACTATAAATGGTTGTAACAAAAATGATAATTTGTTGAGGAAATATCTGTCGTGATGCACAAATAAAATTAACAAGAGAAAAGAAAAAGAAAAATATTTGAAAAAAAAAGATGCAGGGTTTGAGCCTGACCTAGTTAACTAAACTAACACCCATCTAGGGCATTTTAGTCTCTCTCTCTCTCTTTCTCTCTCTCTCTACCCCCCCCCCACACACACACACACACACACAGACACCATACCTCTCGACCTCTAGACAAGTGTCCAAAAATAGCAGAAGATTTTAAATATTGATCTCATAAAAAATAATAAGTTGATAGAATACAAGTTTTGCATTAGCATGCATTTTCTAAATTACATAAAGTCTGAAACTCTAATGTCAATCATTATTTTAGTGACTACAGTCCTCAGTGATTAGTCTGCAAACACAAAATGTTATGAGGAAAAGACCAAAAATATGAGACAAAAATCTGGACATTTTGCAAAAATCTGGACAATTGAGAGGT